>NC_057716.1:102106132-102177197 GCF_004010195.1 Chiloscyllium plagiosum
ACACCGTCCTTAACCAATACTGCCACCTCACCCCAACCACTACCACGCACCCCCAACCCCACCATTCCCCCCTTCTTTTCTATCTGTTCAACAGCAACACTTTCATTCATCCACAGGCTGGGCCAGCATTTGTTGCCCAGAGACATCGCTTTGAGTCTGGAGTCACAAGTGGGCCAGACCAGCTAAGCATGGCAGTTTCCTTCGCTAAAGACCATTAGTGAACCAGATTGGTGTTTGCAACAACTAACAATGGTTGGCATGGTCATCATGAGGATTTTTTTTTTCTTATTTTTTTTACCACCCTGACGAGAGCTTATCTGGCCGTGGGAGGGGCACTACTACCCTCTGTCTCTTACTTTCAAGCTAATATTGTATCCAATTGCATAGCGCCCCCGAATCACATGTAATCTAATCTTACTAGCCAGCCTACCATGCGGAACCTTGTCAAACGATTTACTGAAGTCTCTATAAACATCATTCCAGATGAAGGGCTTTTGCCCGAAACATCGATTTTCCTGCTCCTCGGATGCTGCCTGACCTGCTGTGCTTTTCCAGCACCACTCTGATCTAAACTCTGTATAGATATTGTTTACACCTCTGCCTTCATCAATTTTCTTTGTCATCTCTCAAAAATTTTCAATCAACTTAGTGAGACATGATTTCCCACGCACAAAGCCATGCTGACTATCCCTAATCAGTCTTGCCTTTCCAAATACATGTAAATCCTGTCCCTCAGAATCTCCTTCAACAACTTACCCACCACTGATGTAAGGCTCACCAGTCTATAGTTCCATGGTTTTTCCTTACCACCTTTCTTAAATAATGACAGCACGTTAGCCAACCTCCAGTCTTCCGACACCTCATCAGTAATTATCGATGATGCATATATCTCAGCAAGGGACCCAGCAATCACTTCCCTAGTTTCCCACAAAGTTCTGAGGTACACCTGATCAAGTCCTGGGGACTGATCTACCTTAATAGGATGTCCAGCCCCTCCACCTCTATATAATATTGACATTTTTCAAGATATCACTATTTCCCAAAGCTCTCTGGCTTCTACAGTAAATACTGACACAAAATACACATTTAGTATCGTCCCCATCTCATGCGTTTCCACACGTAGGCTGCCTTGCTGATCTTTGGTGGGCCCTATTCTCACCCTAGTTACTCTCTTGCCCTTAACGTATTTATAAATTTGCTTTGGATTCTCCTTAACTTTATTTGTCAAAGCGACCTCATGTCCCCTTTTTGCCCTCCTGATTTTCCTCTTAAGTATACTTCTACTGCCCTTACACTTGGTAGGGATTCACTCGATCCCAGCTATCTATACCTGTTAAGTGCCACCTGACCTGATATCTCTCGCTATTGGCTTGGTGTCAGATTTTACATGGTGACACGGTGATGAGCCCCTAGGCGTGTTGCTATGTCAAAGGTGCTGTGTAAATACAATTTGTTGTTGCATGTACTATAGGTAACTGCCCAGCCTGTATGAAGGAGAAACTATAGGTAGGACCTTTCATGACCTTGAAAGATCCCAACAGGATTCTTGTGTCATCAGAGCGCAAGGAGGGGAGAGGGGGAGGGAAGAAAGTGCAGTCAAAATTAAAGTTTCCAAAAATCAAAAGGAATGCTTTAAGCAAGTTCAGTTGAACTATTACAGACAATCAAGAACTAGTAATCATTTTAAATGAATCCTTCACTTCTGTCTTCATAAATTAGGATTGCTGGCAATTTCTAAATCAAATTATCTATGGAATCTAAAGTGAATGAGTGTGCGGTAAAGTGTGTAATGAAGAGAATTCAGTGCCTAGAGGCATCTTGAAACAGTCTAAAAGCACTTTAAAATCATGGAGAAAATGAGAGAGGGACTGAATGAAGCTCTGGTGAATGTTCCTAAGAGAGCACTAGGTTTAGGAGTAGGCAATATTGGAGCCAGATTAACACAAAGACAACTAAGGATGGGCAGTACATTTTGGCTCAGCCAGTGACTCCACGTCCCTTGAGTGAATTTAAAGATAATTACATTAAAAAAAGTCTCATTTAACACCCGCCAACCCAACCCACATTTCCCCCCCCTTCTCAAACTATTAAAAACAGCAACATTTTTATTCAGCTTTGTGCTCATGGGATGTGGGTGTTGCTGCCTTAGTCACCCTTGAGAAAGCGTTGGTGAGTGCCTTCTTGAACCGTTGCAGTCATTGGAGTGTAGGTAAACCCACAACGCTGTCAGGGAAGCGATTCCAGGATTGTGGAACAGACACTGAAGGGCTGGCGATATATTTCCGAGTCAGGACGGTGTGCGACTCGGAGGGGTGGGAGCAGCAGGTGACATTCCAATGCAAGTGCCGTCCTTCCGAGTGCCAGAGCTCGTGGGTTTGAAAGTTGCAGCCACAAAACTTTTACACACTTTATGAATGACCTTATTTTTAAAAAAGAAAGTGAACCTGCATTTACATGGCATCCTTTGCAACCACAAGATGTTCTAAAGCACTCAGGATTCAATTAACTACTGCTCAAATGTAGTCAATGTTATAATAAGTAAACATTACAAATTTTATCACAGTGTTTTGGCTTTAAATAGAACAGTTCCAGCAATAGTATTCTACTTTAGGGGATATCCCAAATTTTCTCTAGCACAGGCCCTTTCCACATGAGCAACAATTTACCCTTGAATCCTACTATTCAGACATGCAGCTTGGCATCACGATTTCTATTCTAGTTTGTTTAACAGCCATAATACAGAGGGGTCATGCTTGACAGCACGTCACCCCAGGAGCTGGACTCTATCAGTGCAAATCTAATGAACCTAGAGACCACCAGAAGCTAGGAGCCTGCATAAAGCAATGGGTCACGCCTCACAAATCCACCGGAATCCTCTGTTTGATTAAATTCCGCATCAAAGTGAGATGAAAAGGAGCTGAGAATTGAAGGCGAGATAATTCAGTGGAAAGAAAATGCATCCAGCAGCAGAATGGAGGTGGGGGAGCTGAGAATAAGGGTTTGAATGAGATGTTAGGAAAACTCTGGGATTTTATGGCAGGGACAGGGGGATGTGTAACTGTGCCAATGAATGTTCAGGGCACTCACAGGCCCTTCCATCCACACAGGTGAGGGGTTCAGCCAGAAATCCATGGGGTTAACTCTCAAATCTGGAACCTTTTCCTTTTTTTACAGATAATTATGTTGAAAGAAAACATTTGTACCTATCATCTTATCCATCAACCCATCCACTTAATTAGCTACCCATCCATCTACTTATCCTTTTATCCATCCAACTATCTCCACATCAACCTATCCATCTATTTACACATGTCTAGCTATTGGTTAGGTTTTCCATGTCTATTCACTTATCATGAGATGTCTGTGGTTAAGACAAGAATACAGGTAGGGGTAGGTAGATAATAGAGAGATAGACAGATAGAGAGAGAGAGAGATTGGAGAAACTGGGCCTGCAGAATTTCAAAGAATGAAAGGTGATCTCATTGGAATCTACAAAGTACTTGAAAGGGACAGTCAGAGTAGATGCAGGTTGGATGCCTCTTCTGTTGGGGGGTGTCTATAAAGAAGAGATTTCAAAACAAGGGGGGGGATCACTGGTGATGAGGAGGAATTTCTTCTCACACAGAATGGAGAATGTTTGCAATTGTCTACCTCAGAGAGCTCGCAATCATTGAGAAAGCTTAAGGTAGAGATTGTCACATTGCTAAATCCCAATGACATAATGGGATTGTATTGGAAAGGGTGCTGATCATGGCTTGATCCACCCCTCGCCCCCATGATCGCACTGAATATTGGAGTAAGCTCAATGGACTGAAAGGTCTCTCATTGCTCCAATGTTCCTATAGGTTGTTAAATTGAGATAAACCTAAAAAAGAAAGACTTGCTTCACCTCTCAAGAGATGCCAAAGGGCTTTCCTGTCAATAAAGTATCTTTTCGAAGTATTGTCGAGATTGTGATACGGTAGTCCAATTTGTGCACAGCAAGATCCCAGAGACTGCAGTGCGATGATTACCAGATAGTCTATGTTTTAGCAATGTCAGTCAGATAACTGGAGACACTGAACAAAATAAAGGAACTGTGGTTGCTGGAAACCAGGTACAAAATCAGAAATTGCTGGGAAAACTCAGCAGGTCTGACAGCATCTGTGGAGAGAAAGCAGATTTCACGTTTCAGGTCCAGTTACTCTTCTTCAGAACTGATGGAAAAAGAACATAGAACATAGAACAAAACAGTGCACTATACGCCCTTTGGCTCTCAATGTTGCGCCGACATGTGGAACCAATCTGAAATCCATCTACCCTACACTATTCCATTTTCATCCATATGTTTATCCAATGACCATTTAAATGCCCTTAAAGTTGGTGAGTCTACTACTGTTGCAGGCAGTACGTTCCATGCCTCTACTACTCTCTGAGTAAAGAAACTACCTCTGACACCTGTCTGTATCGATCATCCCTCAATTTAAAGCTATGTCTCCTCGTGCTAGCCATCACTATCTGAGGAAAAAGGCTCTCACTGTCCACACTGTCGAAACCTCTGATTTTCTCATACGTCTCTATTAAGTCACCTCTCATCCTTCTTCTCTCTAATGATTGGTATATTTGCTGGAGTTTGGCATATATGCTGAAGAGGCGTGGAGGGATAGAGGGGGAGGAGTAAACAATGGGTGGAAATGGGTTACTAGAGTCATTGCCCAACATTTCCTTGCAATGGCGCCGATGGGATCTTTTCTGTCCACCTGAGAGACCGGCCCTGAAAGACAGACCCTCTGACAGTGCTGTGCTCCCTCAGTAATGCATAGCAGTCGCCTCCTGGGCTTTGTTCCCAAATCTCTGGAACAGAATCCTGAACCCACAAGCTCCTAACTAAGAGGTGAGAGTGTTTCCATTGAGCCAAAATGGGTTCAGTTACTGAGAGGTTACACAGGCGGCCAGGAACAGTGTGTGCCGAGATTTCAGGGATCAGAGGAAGAGTCATACCAAACCCGAAACATGAACTCTGTTTCTCTATCCCCAGATGCTGTCAGACCTGCTGAGTTTTTGCCAGCAATTTCTGTTTTTGTTCATAAAATTAACAAATCTAGAATGAGATCAGCGTTTAGAGAATTTGTAACAGAAGTAAGGACAGATTAAGGACAGGATTGATGGGTATACAAGTTGACAGAAATGATCAAACTATGTATGGGACATGATGGGGCTGCGGTAATGTCATTTGAGGAATGTGGTTGGTCAGCATTGAATAATGTAGGTTTGATGTTAATGTTAGATTAATATCTTGGGTTTACCTTCAGGGCTTGAGGAATAAGTTCATATCACCGTAGTTTTAGTTGTCTTGGAAGGTTTAGCTCCTGCAAAGTCTCTGTCCCTTCAGGCGATTAAATAATGAGTGGATTCTGTAACTGTGCAGGATCTATCAGAGCAAAAGGGCCAGTACAATAAGCTGTCTCATCTGCATTTGGAGCCTGCTCCTGTGTTGCTAAAACTGAAGTCTATCCTGTGTTTGTTACAGAGCTGCATTAACGACCCCCCTTTGCTCCCTCCACTGCCTGGACAAAGTGGATGCTCCATCAGATCATCCTACAAATCAACCTCAACATGTCTTCTGCCCTGAGTGAGGAATGAAAGGATTCAATAGGGTAGGGGTACAGGATGTTTCCATCGCTGGCTGAGACCAGAACGGGAGACCATCAGGTAACAAATTCAGAAGAAAGATTTTTTTTCTTTATCCACAGAGTGAGGGGAACGTGGACCTCGCAGGGAGCAGTTGAGACAAATAGCATGATATATTTAATAGGAAGTTCGCTAAACACATGATAGTGAAAGGAAAACTTGCAGGTAGTTAGGAAGGCAAATGCACTGTTGACATTTATTTTGAGAAGACTTGAACATAAAAGCAGAGATGTACTTCTGATGTTCTATATGGCTCTGGTCAGGCCACATTTGGAGTATTGTGCACTGTTTTGGGCCCCACATTTCAGGAAGGATGTGCTGGCCTTGGAACATGTTCAGAGGAGGTTCACGAGAATGGCCCCAGGAATGATAAGCTTAACATGTGAGGATCATTTGTTGACTCTGGGTCTTTACTGGATGGAGTTTGCAAGGATGAGGTGGATTCTAATTGAAACTCACAAAATATGGAAGGGCCTGGACAGAGTGGATGGTGGGAAGATGTTTCCACTGGTAGGAGAGACTAGGATCCAAGGGCACAGCCTTAGCGTAAAGGGAAGACCTTTTAGAACGGCGATAAGGAGAAACGTCTTCAGCTAGAGAGTGGTGAATTTGTGGAATTCACTTCTACAGAAGACTGTGGAGGCCAGGTCATTGCGCATATTTAAGACAGAAAAAGATAGATTTTTGAGTATCAAGGGGATCAAGGGTTACGGGGAGAAAGCGGGCGAATGGGGTTGAGAAACGTATCAGCCATGATTGAATGGTGGAGCAGACTGGACGGGCTGAATGGCCTAATTTCTGCTCCTATGTCTTATGGGCTTATAGTCTAACTATGGTGAGATAAATCGGGGTGGGAGGAAGTCTGTGTGCTGCATCAATACAACATGAACTAGCTGGGCAGACTGGCCTCTTTCTCTGCTATAAATAATTTGAAAGACTTTGTGATCGGTTCCACAACACCATGAGGGTGAAGTGTTCAGATGTCCCCCAACAATGAGCCTGCCCAACATGTAATTAATATAATCAGGACAGGACTTACACACTTAATGGTAAGATCCTAGGGAACAAGGAGACCTTGGAGTGCAGATTCATAGCTCCTTGAAAGTGCAGTCCCAGGTAGATAGTGTAGTGAAGAAGGTGTTTGGTATGCTTGGCTTTATTGGTCAGTGCATTGAGTATAAGAATTGGGATGTCATGTTGCAGCTATACAGGACATGGGTTAGGCCAATTTTGGAATAATGCATGCAATCCTGGTCTCCCTGCAATAGGAAGGATGTTGTGAAATGTGAAATGATTCAGAAAAGATTTACAAGGATGTTGCCAGGGTTGGAGGATTTGAGCTATAAGAAGAGGCTGAATAGACTGGGGCTATTTCCCCTGGAGCATTGTAAGTTGAGGGGTGACTTTATAGAGCTTTATAAGGTCGTGAAGAGCATAGATAGGGTAAATAGCCAAAATCTTTTCCTCCGGGTGGGGAGTCCAAAATTAGAGGGCATGGGTTTAGGGTGAGGGGAAAGTTTTAAAAGGGACCTAAGAGGCAACTTTTTCACGCAGAGGGCGGTGCATGTATGAGCTGCTAGGGGAAATGGTGGAGGCTGGTACAATTACAACATGTCGACATGGACAAGTTAGACTGAAGGGTCTGTTTCCGTGCTGTACATCTCTATGGCTCAATGACTCTAAATGGGACTAGGTTTATTCAGAATATCTGGTCAGCATGGATGAGTTGGACTGAATGGTCAGTTTCCATGCTGTACAGCTCTATGATGCGATAAAGAAGGTCTTTTGCATTATAATCACGGAGCACAAAATGAGTCTGTTCGGCACATCATATCTATGTCAAGTCGAGCCTAGCTGTCTACCCCTTTATATCACAGGACAATACAGTTGCTAAAACGCAACAGTGAACATCATAAACACTTTACAAAGAAAACATTTATTTCATTCATTCATTCATTGTCCATCCCTAATTGCCCAGATGACAATTAAGAGTCAAGCATATTGCTGTGGGTCTGGAATCACATGTAGGCCAGACCAGGTAGGTTTCCCTCCCTAAAGGATACTAGTGAATCAGATGGGTTTTTCCCCAACAATTGACAATGTCATCATTAAGACTCTTAAATCCAGACTTTGGTCGTGGAATTCAAATTCCTGCATCTCGGGATTAACAGTCAAGCAATAGTACCACTAGGCCAGTGCCTCCGCTGCATTATTCATGATTTACCTATTTTCATTGAGTGCTTTCTTGGCTTTTGTTACATCAATTTGGGGCGGCACGGTGGCACAGTGGTTAGCACTGCTGCCTCACAGCGCCAGAGACCCAGGTTCAATTCCCGCCTCAGGCGACAGACTGTGTGGAGTTTGCACATTCTCCCCGTGTCTGTGTGGGTTTCCTCCGGGTGCTCCGGTTTCCTCCCACAGTCCAAAGATGTGCAGGTCAGGTGAATTGGCCATGCTAAATTGCCCGTAGTGTTAGGTAAGGGATAGATGTAGGGGTATGGGTGGGTTGTGCTTCGGCGGGGCGGTGTGGACTTGTTGGGCCGAAGGGCCTGTTTCCACACTGTAAGTAATCTAATCTAATCTAATCTAATTGGTCTCAGGTGGCTGCTAGTTATGGTAACTATGATTGGTAAAGGTGACTTGACTGTGTTCTGAACCATTAGCAAGTAATAGAGGGGCCCTGTGTTCAGTGCTCCTCTGGCATATGTTGATGGGGGAAATGCATGAGAGAATCTCAGGAAAAAGACTGGCTTCCGTCCTTGGCTATTCAGCTTTCTGTGATTCAGTTCATTGCTGATTTATCTGTACCATCGTTGAATTGACAGTCCTGAGTTGGAGTACGACACAGGGTTGTAAGAACAAGAATGGGTTAATCAAAATCTCTTGGGCCTGTTTTGCCACTGAATAAGATTATGGGTGATCTTCGATCTAAGTTAAAACGTGTGATGCTGGGAAAGGTCAGGCAGCATCCGAGGAGCAGGAGGGTTGACATTTCAAGCATAAACTCTGAATTCCTGATGAAGGGCTTATGCTCAAAATGTCGACTCTCCTGCTCCTCGAATGCTGCCTACCTGCTGTGCTTTTCCAGCACCACACTCTCGCCTCTGATCTCCAGCATCTGCAGTCCTCACTTTCTCCTGACCTTCAATCTAACCCAATTGACCAGGCTTTCGCCCTGTCGCTTAATGAGGATCCATGTAATGTCACTGGGTTAGTACTGATTGAGGATGATCAGCCATGATCATAATGAATGGTGGTGCAGGTTCGTAGGGCAGAATGGCCTACTCCTGCACCTATTGTCTATTGTCTATTGTCTATTGGTAATCCACTCGAATGTCTGGGGCATGGGTTTGAAACCTGCTATGGCAGTTGGTAAAATTTGAGTTCAATTTATTTTAAAAGATCTGGAATTAAATGCTAGGATGACTACGTTATTGCTGTCAATTGTTGTTAAAATCATTTGTTTTACTAATTTTATTTCTAGGGAAGGAAATCTGTGAACCTTAGTTGGTCTGAGGATTGATAGATGGAGATTAATTTGGATAAATGTGAGATATTGCATTTTGTTAAAACAAACAGGGGCAGGACTGATACAGTTAATGACAGGGCCCTGAGTAGTTTTGCAGAACAAGAGACTTAGAGGTTCAGGTACATAATTCTTTGAAATTTACATCACAGGGGTGCAGTGTTGTTAAGAGGTGTTTAGCACACTTGTCTTCATTGCTCACACCTTTGAGTATTGGAGTTGGGACATTATGTTGAGGTTGTACAGGACATTGGCAAGGCCTCTTTTGGAATATTGTGTACAGTTCTGGTCACCCTGCTATAGGGAGGATATTATTAAATTGGAGAGTGGTTAGTGTGTGGAATGAACTACTAGAGGAAGTGGTGGATGAAGGTAAAATTACAACATTTAAAAGACATTTGGATAAGTTCATGAATCAGAAAGGTTTGGAGGCTTGTGGACTAAACACAGGCAGGCGGGACAAGGTTAGTTTGGGAACATGATTGGCATGGACTAGTTGTACTGAAGGGTCTGTTTCCATGCTGTATGCCTCTGAGTCTATGACTGTATGGTCTGACTAATGGTGACTCCAGACCCACAGCAATGTGGTTGACTCTGAACTGCCCTCTGGGCAATTAAGGATGGGCAATGAATGCTGGCCTAGCTAGTGGCATCCATATGTTGTGACCATTTTAAAAAAAATTATGATTATTAAGCATCTGTCCAAGTCTTATTTTTAATTAATTCTTGGGATGAGTTAAACTCAGTTTATTGTTAACCCCCTGAGCTGGCTGCAACCATTATTTGAGGAAGAGGTTTCCAAGCTTCCACTAAAATAAAACAAAGAACTGCAGATTCTAAAACAAAAACAGAAATTGCTGGAGAAACTCAGCAGACCTGTGGAGAGAGAAAGCAGAGGGATTCTTCATCAGAACCCTGGAATACATAAGACCATAAAAACAGAGGAGCAGAAGTCAGACGATTCAGCCCATCCAGTCTGCTTCGCCATTCAATCATGACTGATAAGTTTCTCAACCCCATTCTCCTGCTTTCTCCCTATAGCCCTTGATCCCCTTGATACTCAAGAACCTATCTATCTCTGTCATAAATATGCTCAATAAACTGGCCTCCACAGCCTTCTGTGGCAATGAATTCCATAGATTCTCTGGCTGAAGAAGTTTCTCCTTACCTCCGTTCTAAAAGGTTTTCCTTTACTCTCAGGCTGGGCCCTCGGGTCCTAGTCTCTCCTACCAATGGAAACATCTTCTCAACATCCACTCTGTCCAGGCCATTCAGTATTCTGTATGCTTCAATTAGATTCCCCCCTCATCCTTCTAAACCCCATTGAGTATAGACTCAGAGTCCTCAAACATTCCTCACATGTTAAGCTTTTCATTCCTGGGACCATTCTCGTGAACTTCCTCTGAACATGCTCCAGAACCAATACATCCTTCCTGAGATATGGGGCCCAAAACTACTTATAACACTCCAAATGTGGGAGTCAGGGACGAGATACTAAATTCACATCTTCTTCCTGTGTGGTGTGGTACATCAACATTCTGATGAAGAACCACTGGGCCCGAAACATTAACTCTGCTTCCTTCCGACAGATGCTGCCAGACTTGCTGAGTTTCACTAGAAATTTCTGATTTTGTTTCAGAACTCTAATACTATTGGTGTGTAGATAAATTACCAATTTCACTTTTGAAATGCCTGCCTCCGACTTTTACACTATGTCCCTGGTCCTTAATCCCCCAACAATCGACCCTATCTGCTCCTCCCAATATCTTGAAAGGTATGATCAAATAGTTTAGATTAGATTAGATTACTAGTCCCCCAATCTTTTAAATTCCAGGGAATATGTGTAATTTCTTTGCTTAATTTAACCCTTTGATTCCAGGTATTGTTCCAGCCATTTTATGCAGCACCCCTTCCAAGTCAATGCATCCTTCCCAAAGTTGTGATGCACTCCCAGGTGATATCTAACCTGGACTTGTGTGTCTGTAACTGGACCCAGGAATGAGATACTGAATCCACATCTTACTGCTTTATGGTGTTGTACACATTTAAAGGTTAACCGTATCATACGATCATACAGCACAGCTGAGGCCCTTTGGCCCATCCTGCCTATCTACATTAATCTCACTTTCCTGCATTTGTTCCACAGCCTTGAATGATGTGACATCTTAAGAGTGGTAATGTCACTGGGCTAGTAATCCAGAGACCAAGGTGAATAACGTAGAAATATAGAAGCAGGAGTAGGCCATTCAATCCTTTGAGCTTGTTCCATCATTCAATATGATTATGGCTGATCATCAAACTTATTACCCTAATTCCACTGTCCCCCAGATCCCATGATCCCTTCAGCTACAAGAGCTATATCCATCTTAAAGGCATATAATAGAGGGGCTGGTCTAATGGTGTTATCACTGGCCTATTAATCCAGAGCCCGAGGTAATGCTCTGGGGACTCAGGTTCAAATCCTGTATTGGCAGATGGTGGAATTTGAATTCAATAAAAATCTAGTGTTGAAAGTCTAACGATGACCATGAATTGATTGGAGTCATAGAGATGTATAACATGGAAACAGACCCTTTGGTTCAACAGTCCATGCTGACCAGATAGTCTGAATTAATCTCTTCCCATTTGCTGGCATTTGGACCATATCCCTCTAAACTCTTCTTATCCAAATGCCTCTTAAATGTTGCAATTGTACCAACCTCCACCACTTCCTCTGGCAGCTCATTCCATACACACATCACCATTTGTGTGAAAAAAATCACCTCTTAGGTCCCCTCATTCCCCCCTCACCCTAAACCTATGCCCTCTAGTTCTGGACTCCCCACCCCAGGGAAAAGAGCTTTTCTATTAATCCTATCTATGTCCCTCATGATTTTATAAACTTCTATAAGGTCACCTTGTTGGGGGAAAACGGCCTGGTTCACTATTGGCCTTTAGGGAAGGAAACTGCCATCCTTACCTGGCCTGGCCCACATGTGACTCCAAAGCCTCTGCAATGTGGTTGACTCCGAACAGCCCTCTGACCAATAAGGGCTGAAGGGTCTGTACTATGCTGTAACATTCTAAATGCTGGCCTAGCCAGTGATGCCCTCATCCCCTGACTAAAAAAAATGTTTTGTTCTCAATCGCTTTCTGTGGTAGTGAATTCCAGAGGCTCACCACTCTCTAGGTGAAGACATTTCATCTCAGTCCTAAAAGATTTACCCTTATTCTTAAACTGTGGCCCCTCGTTCTGAACGCCCCCACTATCAGGAACATCTTTTCTGCAACTAACCTGCCTAGACCTATGAGGTTTTTTTATAGGTTTCTATGAAATCTTCCTTAATTCTTCTAAATTCCAGTGAATGTATCCTGACTTGACTCAATCTCTCTTCTTATGTCAGTCCTTCCATCCCAGGAATTAACTGGTAAACCTTCACTGTACTTCCTTTATTACAAGAACATCCTTCCTCAGATAAGGAGACCGAAACTGCACACAATATCCCAGGTGTGGTCTCATCAAGGCCCTGTACAATTACAGGGCCTTGATAAGTAGGCCGCCTACTTGCGGAGCGTTTCAGAGAACACCTCTGGGACACCCGGACCAACCAACCCAAACACCCTGTGGCTCAACACTTCAACTCCCTCTCCCACTCCACCAAGGATATGCAGGTCTTTGGACTCCTCCTATTGCATTTCCGATGCCCCTCCCCCAAGTCCCTCCTCCCTACCTTTTATCTTAGCCTGCTGGACAAACTTTCCTCATTCCTGAAGAAGGGCTTATGCCCGAAACGTCGATTCTCCTGTTCCCTGGATGCTGCCTGACCTGCTGCGCTTTTCCAGTGACACATTTTCAGCTCTGATCTCCAGCATCTGCAGCCCTCACTTTCTCCTGTATAATTACAACAAGACATCCTTGTTCCTGTACTCGAATCCTCTCACTATGAAAGTCAATATACAGTTTTCCTTCCTTAATGTCTGCTACACCTGCACACTTATTTTCTGCGACTGGTGCATGAGGGTACCCAGATCTCGTTTAACATTCTCCTCTCTCAATTTATAGCCATTCAAATAATGTGACCTAGAGACATGTGTTCTCATCCTAGCAGAGCAGCATGGGCAGCACGGTGGCTCAGTGGTTAGTACTGCTGCCTTACAGTGCCAGGGACCTGGGTTCGATTCCCGCCTTGGGCAACTGTCTGCATGGAGCTTGCACGTTTTTCCTGTGCCTTCCTGGGTTCCCTCTGGTTTTCTCCCTCAGTCCAAAGATGTGTAGGCTAGGTGGATTGGACATGCCCAATTGTCTGTGATGTGCAGGTTAGGTGGGTTAGCCATGGGAAATGCAGGGTTAGAGGGTAAGGTGGGGGTGGGTGGTGAGGGTCAGCGTGGACTCGAATGGCCTGCTTCTACACTGTAGGGATTCTATGAATAACATCTGAAAGTTACTCTCAGTAACAGTGATTACAAAATTACCATCAGTTGCCATTGAAAACCCTCTGGCTCCCTTACGTTGTTCAGTGAAGGAAATCTGGCCTACTACTGCTTGGGCAACCTGGGCATGCATTTCCTCCACCTCTGAATGTGTGTTGTGGTTAAGTCATCCACACCCCACTTGGGGTTTTGCACATCACTTTCTGCTGTTTATGCTTGGCTACCACCTGTAGCCTGTCACACAAAGACATGAGCAAGGAAGAACAGGAGGCCACTCGGCCCATTGGGCCTACTCCACCATCCAGTAAAGATCATGACTGATCTGACTTCAAACTCAACTCGACATTCCTGCATATCCCTCGATGTCCTTCCATCACCCTCGCTCATCAAGAATCTATCAGAGGTGGTTGGTGCCTTCACGCATGTGACCTACGTGTGACACCAGCCCCACAGCAATATGACTGACTCTCAGCTGCCCTCTGAAATGCCACTCAGGTCGAGGACAATTAGGAATGGCCACCAAATGCCTATGATGCCATCCACCCTTGTCCTTGAAGCTCATTTCCTCACAAGATGGCGGAAACAAACCCTTTGAGAATGTTTAAGAGAGAAGTGGATGGATCTTTGGTTAGCAAGAGGGTGACAGAGTCATAGAATCATATAGCCCTTCGGCCCATTTCATACATGTCAACTATGCTCCTAAACTGAGCTAGTCCCACTTGCCTGCACTTGGCCCATATCCCTCTAAATCTTTCCTATACATACACCTGTCTAAATGTCTTTTAGATGTTGTAATTGTACCAGCCTCCACCACTTTCTCTGGCAGCTCATTCCACACATGCACCATCCTCGGTGTGAAACCATTGCTCCTTAGGTCCCTTTTATACCTTTCCCCTCTCACCCCAACTGCACCCTCTAGTTCTGGACTCCTCAACCCTGGGAAAAGATCTTGTCTATTTATGCTATCCATGTCCCTCATGATTTTATAAATGTCTATAAGGTTACCCCTCAGCCTCTAACGCTCCAGGGAAAACAGCCCCAGCCTCTTTATAATGGAAGGTCCAGAAGAAGGGTTACATGTGAAACATTGACTTCTCCATTTCCTGATGCTGCCTGGCTTGCTGAGTTCCTCTATCCTCCCGCCTGTCTACTTCTTTATGTTGGAGATTTACAGGAATATGGAGTTGAGGTTACAATCAGGTCAGCCATGGTCTGATTGAGCTGGCTCACAGGGCTGAATGGCCTACTCTTGCTCCTAATAGAGGCGTCTCACTCCACTTTACAAAGACCAGTGTTGCGCCCCATGTGCTTAGCAACGCCAGCCAGCCTGTCCGAAAAGAGAGCGGCAAGAATGACTCACCAGCCTTCCAGCCTCGTTGTTGTGCAGGTCCACCAGCGTCCTTATGTCGCTCTTGCCCTTCTTCCGCCTGGCATCCATGAACTGCTTGGACTTCTCGTAGCCGAAGTCCACGTCGTCACCGCAGCCTCCCCACTCCCAGGCAGTGCCCTCCATCCTGGTACCCGCGCCCGTCAGCGGAGGAGAGTGGTTGCGGGACCTGTCACAGCCGCACTGTAGCAGCTCGCCCATGCTACAGGCCTGGGTCACGGTGTGTGTCACACCCGCCGAGGTGATGGCGTAGACAAAGGCCGTCTCCCGGATGTCTGCGTGTGCGGAGGGATGGTGGCAGTGGGGAAGGTGGGAGATGGCAAAGATGGTGCAGGGTTACTGAATGATACAACAACTTTCATTGGAATACCCACCACCCCACCACCCCCACCCATCCTAATAGAATCAATTGGGGTGGCATAGTTGCTCAGTGGTTAGCACTGCTGCCTCACAGTGCCAGGGATGCAGGTTCAATTCTAGCCTCGAGCAACTGTCTGTGTGGAGTTTGCATATTCTCCCCGTGTCTGCCTGGGTTTCCTCCGGGTGCTCCAGTTTCCTCCCACAAAAACGTGCAGGGCAGGTGAATTGGCCATGCTAGATTGCCCATTGTGTTAGGTGCATTAGTGAGAGGGTGGGTCTGGGTGGGTTACTTTTCGGAGGGTCAGTGAGGAATTGTTAGGCCAAATGGCCTGATTCCACACTGTCGGGAATCTAATCCCACTGTACTTCCCACTGTGGTCACATAGAACAATCAGGGATCAAAGGATCTGAATCAGAAATTGCTGGTGCACTCAGCAGGCCTGGCAGCATTTGTGGAGAGAGAAAGCAGAGTCAATGTTTCGGGCCCAGTCACCCTTAATCAGAACTCCGGTGTTGGCAGGTCTTTTGTGTTTTGGTGCAGGGATCAATGTTGGGAAGTATGGGAACAGGCTATTGAATTGGATGATCAGCCATGTTAATATTGGATGGTGGATCAGGCTCGAAGGGGTGATAAAGGGCTTTTGCCCGAAATGTCGATTTTCCTGCTTCTCGGCTGCTGTCTGACCTGCTGTACTTTTCCAGCACCACTCTAATCGAGACTCTGATCTCTAAGTTTGTGCGAAGATTTGTAGCTCGGGTGCTCGTTGTTGTGGCTCTGTTCGCCGAGCTGGTCTCCAGCATCTGCAGTCCTCACTTTTGCCTTGAAGGGGTGAATGGCCTACTCCCACTCCTGTTTTCTAATCAACATCTCCAGGGATGTTATCACACACCTCTGGAACAGGTAGGACTTGAACTCTGGCTCAGAGAGAGGGACACTACCACTGCACCATTCAATCCCGTGCTCCTGTTTTCTAGGTTCCAGTGTTTAAGTTGGTTCATTACTCTACAGGCATAATTCTTACTTTGGCGTGAGTTGGCAAATAAGATACAAGAGGTCTTGGGTTCAAATTCTCTATGGGCCTTTATTTTACTGTTCAGATGGGCTATCAATTATATAGAAAGGTGCAATAGACAGATTTTTAATGAGTGAGGGAGTCATGGGTTATGGGAAAAAGACAGGAAAGTGGAGTTGAGGATTATCAGATCAGCTTCAATCTCACTTAATGATGCAGCAGATTCAATGGGTTAAATGGCCTACTCCTGCTCCTATGTCTATAACCTTATAATGAAATATTGGGACTGTTGACCCATCACTAGACAAAGGTAACCTGCTCCTGTCCCTCTATTTTTTTTTGGGTCAGCTTGCAGAGCACAAATTGATTGCTTTGTTTTCCTCCTTACAGGACAACCAGACTACAAACGTTTTTCATTGCTTGTGGGATGCTTTGCTACCATTTATTGCTTGTCCCCAATTACCCAGGAGGAGATAGTGGTGAGTTGCCTTCTTAGACACCTGCAGTCCGTTTGGTGCTCAGACATCAACAGTGCTATTATGGGAGAGAGTTCCCAGACTTTGACCCACCGACAGTGAAGGAATCTTTGAATTGAATTAGAATCCCTACAGTGTGGAAACAGGCCCTTTGGCCTAACAAGTCCACACCAACTCTCTGACGAGCAACCCAACCAGATCCATTCCCTTACCCGATTACTCTACATTTTACTGCTGACTAATGCACCTAACATACACATCCCTGAACACTACGGGCAATTTAGCATGGCCAATTCACCCAACCTGCACATCTTTGGATTGTGGTAGGAAACTGGAGCACCCAGAGGAAACCCACGCAGACACGGGGAAAATGTGCAAACTCCACACAGACAGTTGCCTGAGGCTGGAATCGAACCCGGGTCTCTGGTGCTGTGAGGCAGCAGTGCTAACCACTAATGGTGATATATTTCCAAGTGAGTGGCTTGGAGGGGAACTTACAGGGGGTGGTGTTCCCAGGTATCTGTTGCCCCATGTCCTTCTAGATGGGAGGGGTCATGGATTTGGAATGTTCTGTTTAAGGATATTTGGTGATTTTCTGCAATGTGCTTTGTAAATCGCACATGTGTCAGTGGTGGTGGGAATGGCTGCTTGTGGATGTGGTGCCACTGAGGCAGGGGCTGCTTTATCCTGGATGGTGTCAAGCTTCTTGAGTGTTGTTGGAGCTGCACCCATCCAGGTAAATGGAGAGAATTTCATCATACTCCTGACTTGTGTCATGTAGATGGTGGATCAGTGGTGCTGGAAGAGCACAGCAATTCAGGCAGCATCCAACGAGCAGCGAAATCGACGTTTCGAGCAAAAGCCCTTCATCAGGAATAAAGGGCTTTTGCCCAAAACGTCGATTTCGCTGCTCGTTGGATGCTGCCTGAATTGCTGTGCTCTTCCAGCACCACTGATCCAGAATCTGGTTTCCAGCATCTGCAGTTATTATTTTTACCTCATGTAGATGGTGGTTAGGCTTTAGGGAGCCAGTTACTCACAGCAGTATTCCTAGTTTCTGACCTGCTCTTGTAGCTGCAATATTGATATGGCTCATGGTCAATGCTGATAAGGGGGACAAAGGTTTCTTGCTTCATCCTTAGCTCCTCAGTAACAACACTCTGGCAGCTCCAGTCATTACAACAACAGCTTGCATTGTGCAACACCTTAACAGAATTAATCTCAAAGCATGGGAGGTTAGGATGGTGACCTGAAAGATTTGTCAAAGGGGCAGGATTTAAGGAACGTCTTCATGGTTGAGAAGACGTGCAGAAATTTTGGGGGAGAGAATTGTGAGTGTGGAGACCAGGCAGCCAATAACAATGCTGTCATGGACACCAGAAATGCTCAAGGGGTCAGAACTGCAGGAATGCAGAGTTACCGCTGGATCACAGGAGGTAGGAGTGGGAAGAGGGAGGTCATGACTTGATTGCAACACAAGCATGAAAATTTAGTTGCTTTGCGGCTGTTGGAGGTGTGATTGAAGACGCGAGCAGTTCCATTACAGAATATGCATCAGACAGTGCAGAGAAAATGTTTTTTTTTACAGTATTGATCCCACCGATGGAGCTGGAAACTATGCAGTTTACATCCCAAGGTTATGGGCTCAGGACAGATGATGATATTGTGTCAATGTCATTGAACCAGTAATCCAGAGGCCCACGTTAATGTTCTAGGAATATGATTTCATGTTGAAGGGATTCATATTCAATGCAATGCCATTCTCTGTCACAGTAATCCCTGAAAGTGTCCTTGATTGTTACAAAGAAATCCCATCTGATTCACTAACCTCCTACAGACAGAGAAATCTGCCATCCTCAACTGGTCTGTCCAACATGTAACTCGATGGCCTAGTGGTATAATTACAGACTATTAACCCAGAAACTCAGCTAATGTTCTGGGGACCTGGATTGAAAGCCCACAATGGCAGATGGTAGAATTTAAATTCAATGAAAAAAAGCTAGAATTGAGAGTTGAAGGATAGCTATGAATCATAGAATCCCTACAGCGTGGAAACAGGTAATTTGGCCCAACAAGTCCACATCGATTGTCTGAAGAGTATCCCACTCAGACCCATTACCCTACCCTATTACTCGATATGTACCCCTGACTAATGCACCTAACTTACACATTCCTGAACACTATGGGCAATTTAGCATGGTAAAAACAATAACTGCAGATGCAGGAAACCAGATTTTGGATCAGTGGTGCTGGAAGAGCACAGCAATTCAGGCAGCATCCAACGAGCTGCTCGTTGGATGCTGCTTGAATTGCTGTGCTCTTCCAGCACCACTGATCCAGAATTTAGCATGGCCAATTCACCTAACCTGCACATCTTTGGACTGTGGGAGGCACCCGGAGGAAACCCACACAGACAGGGGTAGAATGTGCAAACTCCACACAGACAGTCGCCCGAGGCTGGAATTGAACCTGGGTCCCTGTGAGGCATCAGTACTAACCACTGAGCCAGCATGCTGTCATTGTCGATTTTCAGGAAAAACCCATCTGTTTCATTAATGCCTTTCAGGGGAGGAAATCTGTCATCCTTACCCGGGCTGGCCTACATGTGACTCCAGACCCATAGCAATGTAGTAGACTCTGGGCAATTAGGGATGGGCAATGAATCCTAGCCTAGCCAGAGATGCCCACATCCCTTGAGTTATTAAAAACAAAACTCCACACCTCCAGCAACTTAAGTGTTCTCAAGGGCAATTGGGGACAGGCAATCACTTGTTTGCAACATCCACATCCCATGAGTAAATGAAAACAAAAGCTAAAGGAGGCAATAATTTGGGGCAACAACTGCGTGGGACTTTGTCCCCCCAGGGAAAAGGAATGCACCCAACACAGAGCACAGGGATATTGACCTTGCTGCTTTTTAAGCTCTACCACAGTTTCCTCTGTTTTAATGGCCTCTCTGCATCTTGGCTCACAGTCCAATATCGTTTCTCTCTTCATACTGTGAGAAACAAAGCTCACTCACTTCAATAATTTCAGTCCGAGACAAGATCTGAAGCAATCAGTATCCTAAAATAGACACCCAGAGTTTAGCAAGAACATATCTTATGTAGGATTCACTACTCCAAACCCCGTGCCCATTACTATTGTTTATCTCCTGCCGTATCTGACCTTCAGCATAACAAAGTATACGTTTTACTTGGCCATGAGACAAGATCTGAAGCAATCAGTATCGTTTATTATACGCTTGCAAGCGTGGTGCCTAAAATAGACACCCAGAGTTTAGCAAGAACATATCTTATATAGGATTCACTACTCCAAACCCCGTGCCCATTACTATTGTTTATCTCCTGCCGTATCTAACCTTGTGCATAACAAAGTATACGTTTTACTTGGCCATTTCACCACATCCTGCTGTGGTCCATTGTTAGGTATATGCTCCTTCACTGCCATCTATTTCCCTTACTTGTGACATTCCCTCCTATTCCTCAACCATATTGACCCTTATGACCTTTTAATTGGGGTTTGTTTTTTTGTTTTTGCAGAAGTGGGAAACAGATGCTTATAACTACTGTTTGTACAAGCATATCTGGCTTAACTTACATCCTCACAGCACCTTATCCTGACCTGGTCTGGCTGATCTTTGACTCCCAAACCTACAGCCACTGTAGGCCATTCAGCCCTTCGAGCCTGCTCCACCACTCAATACAATGTCATCCAACTTGGTTCCTTGCTGCTGTCTTCCCTCTATCGTTAAAAATCACACAACACCAGGTTATAGTCCAACAGGTTTATTTGGAAGCACTAGCTTTCGGAGCGCTGCTCCTTTGTCAGGTGGTTGTCCACAGCGGTGGTTGGATGATAACCTGGTGTTGCGTGATTTTTAACTTTGTCTGCTCCAGTCAATACCAGCTCCTCTACATCCTTCTCTCCATTGTGCATTGCTTTCGGTTTAGGGATGGAAAATATATAATGGCCTTGCCAGAAACAGGCATGTCCCATGAAAAAGATACTCGATAAAAATGATTGCAGTCAAATCTCCTCCGAATGCTCCTCTGTCCAGCTACTATCTTTCCTTGCAGTTGTATCTTTGCTTTTCTGGGCACCAGCATTATTTCTAGACTCCATGAGCGATCTGCTATGGTTACCATTGCAAGGGATGAAATCCCCTCCTTTAGTTTGCAAGAATAGGCAGCCAGGTCGGGTTGAAGGTGGAACATGCAAATGTTGCAGTTGACCCCTCCCCCCTGCTCTCAGGGGCTGGTTGTCTTCTGGTACTGCCCGAGACTTCATCCCTCTCATTGTGCCCCAGGCTCACTCCAGCCTGGCTGACCTGACCTTGACTTGAACCCTTAGATCCAGACAGTGTGTGTTGGCCCAAGACAGCGTGCACCCTAGGAAGTAGAGATCGTCCTTTGGTCTCTCTCTCTCTCTCTCTCCATTTACGTGAATGCTGACCTGAGCCAATAATCTGAAATATCAACATTTCTGCCCCTCCACTACGGAGCAATGGACTGTGTTAGAATAATCTTTGACCCCTGAACCAAAATGCCCAGAGTGTGTACTTAACCTGTGATGGGCCAGGGAGGGGACAGACAACAGCCATCTCCAATTCCAAAGCACATTCCTGGGTCCTTTAGCCTCACTGGGGCACTGATTGGAACCTGTTTTATCCAGGCCTGCAGATAAAAGCCTATACCACAAGTAAGCGGATTGCGATATCTAGCCCCCTTTTGTAATCAGAGCCCAGTAACAGGCAGGAATGGGAACTGAGCAGGTACAAACTTGCTTCCAGTCCTAAACGTGCATTTTTCAAGATGTGAAAAAAATGGATAGGTCAAGGGTCGGTGAGCAGGATATGCCAATTCCTCCTGAACGGGACTTGTAAAGATAGCCTCTGGTGCATCCATGCCATTAACTCGAGTATATTGATAAGGCGACTTAAATACAGTGGAACGCTTTTAAGTAGCACCTGGGAGCGCGGTGTGAGTGAGTGATTAGCTGACTGGAGCCAGACTGTCTGTAATTTCAACGCTGCAACATTCCCCCAGCTCCCCCATTCCACTATCCCCACACCCACCACACATCACCCTCTCCACTGTACACCTGCCCCCCCACACCCACCACACATCACCCTCTCCACTGTACACCTGCCCCCCCACACCCACCACACATCACCCTCTCCACTGTACACCTGCCCCCCCACACCCACCACACATCACCCTCTCCACTGTACACCTGCCCCCCCACACCCACCACACATCACCCTCTCCACTGTACACCTGCCCCCCCACACCCACCACACATCACCCTCTCCACTGTACACCTGCCCCCCCACACCCACCACACATCACCCTCTCCACTGTACACCTGCCCCCCCACACCCACCACACATCACCCTCTCCACTGTACACCTGCCCCCCCACACCCACCACACATCACCCTCTCCACTGTACACCTGCCCCCCCACACCCACCACACATCACCCTCTCCACTGTACACCTGCCCCCCCACACCCACCACACATCACCCTCTCCACTGGTACACCTTCCCCCTACACCCACCACACATCACCCACTCCACTGTACACCTCCCCCTGCACCACCACCCATCACCCGCAACAGTCAGCATCATCCCACAGAACACATCCCCATTCCCCTTACCCACTTCCTTTCCTCTAGTCATCCTTCCAGACTGTGTTCCATTCAGGCAGACTAATAAAGCAGTAAACGTCACCTCCTACTGCAGTTTACTCCACCTCACCGAGTGCCAACATTTATGTGGATCAAGTTGAGTCAAAGCGCCCAGCGATATGTGTGGACAGAATCTGGGAGGTGGTCCATCAGGTCCTGCATCTACCATAGTTTGGGTTTATGCCCCAGCCTAGATGGTGTCAAGGTCTTGAGTGTTATTGGACCAGACAAATGGGCAGTATTTTATCACACTCCGGACTTGTGCTTTGTTGATGATGGACAGGCTTTGGGAGTCAGGAGGTGAGTTACTGGCCAAGTATTCCTAACCTCTGACCTGCTCTCATAGCCATTCAAATGGTAAGTCCAGTTTAGCTTCTAATCAAGTTTTACCCCCAGGATGTTCAGAGTGGGGCATTCAGTGAGGGTAAAGCCACTGGATGTCAAGACGTGATGCTTGGATTAACGTTGATTACATTGGCAGTGTCATGGCTACCAACTACATTCCCCTGCCCAAGATTTTACACAGAAAGTGTGGAGCCAACCGCAAGTGTCCAGACGAGACAGACTGATGGCGAGATGAGGAGGTGCCTCCTTTATACTTTACCCTGTGCCTCTGCCCTCGGTAATTCTGCCCACCCAGGGCTTACCCTCTACCTTCATGCTGCTGACCCCCAATGCCTGCCTTCCCTAGACCAGGTGAGACCTCTGATTAGCCTTCCAGCCTGGCTCCATCATTCTCTTCCGCATCAGGACCGCCCGAAGTTCCAACAGCAACCACAGCTCCCAGTGGCATTGCTGAGCCCAAGAGAGCTGCCGTCCCTCTGATTGGCCAGCAGTGCTTAGAGATGGAATCTCTTTTCCAATGAGATGGAAGATCCACCACATGTCATTTGGAAACTCATGCAGCGTTAAATAGACGCTGGGCAATCTGCCCAAACAAGGGTGGCTCATCACCAACTGTCATGTCAACAGCAAGTCAGGAACATCACACCTCAGCCGAAAATTCAATCCATCACATAATTGATAAGGGAAGAGGCAGCTAGTGGTCCTGTCCCCCACTGTGCAAGTATCTCTCCAAAACAGCAGTTGAAGATAGAATCCCTGTGTGGAAGCAGACCATTCAGCCCATCAAGTCCACACCGGTCCTCTGAAGCCCATCCCACCCAAACCCTGCAATCTTACATTTCCCATGGCCAATCCACCTAACCTGCACATAGAGCCATAGAGATGTACAGGACAGAAACAGACCTTTTAGTCCAACTCATCCATGCTAACCAGATATCCTAAATTATCTAGTCCCATTTGCCAGCATTTGGCCCATATCCCTCCAAACCTTTCCTATTCATATACCCATCCAGATGCTTTTTAAATATTGTAATTGTACCAGGCTCCACCACTTCCTCTAGCAGCTCAATCCATACACGCACCACACTGTGTGAAAAGGTTGCCCCTTAAGGTCCCTTTTAAATCTTTCCCCTCTCTCCCTAAACCTATTCCCTCGCATTCTAAGGGAAAAGACCTTGTTTATTTATCCCATCCATGCCCCTGATGATTTTATAAACTTTTGACTGTGGGAGGAAACCAGAGCACTTGGAGGAAATCCATGTAGACACGGGGAGAACGTGCAAACGCCACACAGACAGTCGCCCAAGAGTGGAACTGAACCCAGCTCACTGGCACTGTGAGGCAGCAGTACTAACTACTGCGCCAATAGGAATAGGAAAATTGATACACAATAAGCTTTGGGCTGATAAGTAGCTGTCGGTTTTTGGGCTGTCATGAATCCCAGTGGGTGGAGATGTTTAGCTGTCAGTTCTGAGGTGTTTTTTTTTATATAAGGTAACGTGGCTAGTGAGTTAGGTCGTGCCACATCCTTGTCGTGTTTTTTGTCTGTTAGGCAACTATGGATGAAGTTGTGGGGATATCGGTTCTTGGTAAAAACAGACCAGAACCGACCCCATACCCATCATGTGCAAGACAAACGTAGCTTACAAGATTTCATGCAAGGACTGCACGAAACACTGTATTGGGCAAACAGGCAGACAACGAATGATCTGTTAGGTAAAAACAAGGACTGCAGATGCTGGAAACCAGAGTCTATATCAGAGTGGTGCTGGAAAAGCACGGCAGGTCAGGTAGCATCCGAGGAGCAGGAAAATCGACATTTCGGGCAAAAGCCCTTCGTCAGGAATAGAGGCAGGGTGCCTGCAGGGTGGAGAGATAAATGAGAGGAGGGTTGGGGTGGGGAGAAAGTAGCATAGAGTACAATAGGTGAGTGGGGGTGGGGATGAAGGTGATAGATCTAATGATCTGCATCCACAAACACCAACTAGCCACTAAACATTATGACCAGCTGGTCCGAGTAGCCACACACACACAGATGACAAGTTCGATTGGGACAATACAACGATCATAGGACAGCCAGAGAATTTCTAGAAGTATGGTACTTATCCATGGACTCCATCAACAAACACACAGACCTAGACCCAATACACTAGCCACTACAACGAACCTCCAGAACCAGCCACCGAAAGCAGCAGAAACGGAACCAAATACATTCCAGAAGAACACAGCACAGCAGTGCTCCACAGGAGGCTCCAAAGCACTGAAGATGTTACCTAGACAGGGGACAAAATGTCTGCAAATCAACTTCCCAGCTCGGCGAACATACACACAACTACAACAAATGAAGAAGGGCTCATGTGAGAAAAATCTTTTTCTTATGGCGATTGGTTAGGGTCCAGAACGCACTGCCGGGAAATGTGGTGGAGGCAGGTTCAACTGAGGCACTCAAGAGGATATTGGGACATTATTTGGAGAGCAACAGTGCTCAGGGATTTGGGGGAAAGGCAGGAAACTGGCACTAGATAATAGAACTGGTGCAGTCATGATGGGCCAAATGGTCTCCTTCTACACCATAATAACGAACCTGTGAGCTGTTTCTTGAGGTACCATATCCTAAGAGGATGTTGGGTAACCGTGAGATCCATTGGTCTGGTCCACGGTTTTGCTTGGGTAAGTATGGTGGTGGTTTTGTACAATAGCAGACTGGGAAACTGTCCGGTTCAGACTGGCAGCACGTGACCCTCTCACAAATTCCCTAACCTCACGTCACTAAAATGAAACAGATTCCCTGGTCAATTGCCGTTTGTGGTATCTTGCTGTGCACTGATTGACTGCCATGGATCCCAGTTACTTCAACAGCTACAGTGCATGAGAGTGTGGCTATGACTCATGGCTGCAGACCAGCATTGTAATTGTGGACCTGGCAGCCAGTGGTGAGGTTGGCGGGTGGTGGGGGTGGGGAGGATGCAGGCGATGTTGGGGTCTTGCCAGTCGGCAGAGAGAGAGTGGCATTGCCTCTTCCAGTGTTTCCATTCTGTTCATCTCTATGACTCTATGTGTAGGTTAGGTGCATTAGTCAGGGTAAATGTAGAGTAATAGGTTAGGGGAATGGGTCTGGCTGGGATACTCTTCGGAGGGTCAGTGTGGACTTGTTGGGCCAAATGGCCTGTTTCCACACTGTAGGAATTCTACGAAAATAGTCGAGGAAGCTGCTGTCAGGATCGCAGAGAGAGCTAAGAACAAAGGAAAGTTAGACATGATGTGTTGGAGGGAGGATAGGGATTCAGTGTTTCCGAGTTGGGTATCACTGGGAGAGGGAGCAGCAGAAGCAAGGGCCAGAGCTAGCTCCCAGTGAGGAAGCCCTTAAAACTTAGAACATTGAACATTCCAGCGCAGTACAGAGCCATTGGCCCTCGATGTTGCGTCGACCTGTGAAACCAATCTGAAGCCCATCTAACCTACACTATTCCATTCTCATCCATTTGTTTGATTACTTGATGTAAAGTCCCTCAATCAGGCATTGATAACCTTTCCCCCAGTTCCACTCCCCCCCACTCCTCCCAGTTTCAACTCCCACCCGCAGACAAAGTGACTGCAGGGCGCCAACCCTTGGGAAAATCACAAGACCAATGAATCCAGCAGCCTCCTGAGGCCACTCAGTGGATCTTGATTGGCTACTCAAGTCTCAGTTGGTGGTGGGGGCAGGTAAGCCGGTTACAATGGACATGGGGGGACCAGCAAGGATTGGAAATGCTCCTACCTAGCTCATCAAATGTCCCTTGCGCCTCCAAATGTGCTAGCACCAGGAACAATAGATACCAATGTTATTGCCTGAAATGCAAACAGACATTGGTGCAAAAGCTCAAAGATGCCTGTGGGTGTCTGTGGAGAGAGACAGACAGACAGACAGAGACAGAGATAGAGAGAGACAGGGTGAGAGAGAGAGAGACAGAGACAGAGAGAGATAGAGAGACAGAGAGACAGAGAGAAAGAGAGAGAGAGAAACTGCATTCACGTTTCCAGTTCAACATGGGTCTTCTTTTGAACTTGTGACTGTGGACATTCTGGGAATACTTGACCTGCTGTGGAGAGTTGTGAGACCTCTTTGGAATTGTATAGCACAAAACGAGGCCTTTGGGTCCAATCGTGCTTGGGCTGGCATTTTGCAAGGACGATCCACTCTCCATAGCTGTGCGGGTTTAAATTCCCTTTCGAACGTTATCAGTAAATCTGTTTCTAGCGAGGTTTCAAGGCAGTACATTCCAGATCACAAAGGCTCACTGTGTAAGGATATTCTTCTCATCTTTCTTTGTTCCTTTTCCAATTACTTTAAATCCACGTCGTCTGATTACCGGCTGTCCTGTCAGTGGAAACATTTCCTCTTTGGGCAGTGTCATCAAGACTGCATAGAATCTTAGAATCCCTACAGGGTGGAAACAGACCCTTCAACCTAACAAATCCACACCAGCCTTCCGATGAGCATCCCACCCAAACTTATTCCTCTACATTTACCCCTGACTAATGCACCCAACCTACACATCCCTAGACACTGTGGGCAATTTAGCAGGGCCGATTCACCCTAACCTAGGCATCTTTGGACTGTGGGAGGAAAACCAGAGCACCTGGAGGAAACCCACACAGACACAGGAAGAATGTGCAAACTCCACACAGACAGTCGCCCAAGACTGGAGTCAAACCCGGGTCCATGGCACTGTGAGGAAACGGTGCTAACCACTGAGCCACCGTGCCACCCTTATGACTTTGAGCACCTTTCTCCAGTCTCCCATTGACCTTCCCCGCTGTAAGGTTTCTGCAGCCTCTCCACCTTCACAGACGTCATATAACCCATGTACCACTCTGCAAATCTCCTCTGCACCCTCAGCATCCTTCCTATTGTGTGGTACCTAGAATTGACACAATGCTGAGACCCAACCTCAGGCCTTTCAGTCTTTAAAAAAAGAAAACAGTTTTGACCTAGCAGATGCACCTTGGCAGCAAACCAGGGAAAACGCAACCAAAAAGGGAACGACAATAACAAAAAAAAACACCAAGTGTACGGGGCCGTGTCTGGACATGAAAAAGGGAGCAAGGACTGCTAATGTAACTCTGCCGAGAAATTGGAAAAGCAGGGCACACGAGGGGTTAATCTGCTTAAGTAAACACGTTAAGAATGCATTTTTTTGAAAAAAAAGAACATATTGCAATGATACGGCAATGTTGTCTATAAGGCATGCTTGTGTGAGAGGGGGGCGGAACCCTGTCTTAATACTGAACACTGATGAGTTCACTAGTCCTTCAGGACACAAATTCCGAACAAATTTTACCTGCAAGTCTCTGCCTCAACCTGCCAGGCGCTTTCAGCTAAGTGCCAAGAGAGGACATTGAAGCGAATTTTTTTTTCCATTACTTTACATATTTACATAAAAAAACCCTGTTTAAAATAAAGCCTCACATTACAAAATCACCCAGGAACACGTAGAGAGAGAAAGAGAAAAGGTTTTTGCCCATTGTTTCTGTTCGATGGGATAGTTGGTAACTTGATCGTTGCGTACCCATGAATATACTGAATAGGTCCTTGCATCTTGAAGAAAGGACAGCACAGATGTTAAGTGCTGGCTTGTGGCAGCTTAGGTAATCTACAGTTGACAGTGTTGTATTTAACTCGAGGTTGAATAGACAACGAAGGCATTTGCCCACAATTTGTTCTCCAGCTGAATCTTGCCAAATTCCAAACTGCTTGCTCCTTCAGATTGTTATGTCTGGCTTGGGGTTTCCGGTTGCAATGGGATTTTAACAAAGGAAAGAGCATTTTTATATATTTTTATCAGACAGTGGCAGAGAAGAGGTGGAAACTCAATAATAGCTGTGTGTACTATCTATAAGATGCACTGCAGAAATTCACCAAAGATCCTTAGACAGCATCTTCTAAACCCACAACTACATCCATCTAGAAGGACAAGGGCAACAGATACATAGGAACACCACCACCCTCAAGTTCCCCTCCACTCACCATGCTGAATTGGAAATATATCATCATTCTTTCAGTGTCGCTAGGTCAAAATCCTGGAATTCCCTCTCTAACAGCATTGTGTGTCTACCTGCAGCACATGGACAACAGCAGATCAAGGAGGCAGCTCACCCCCACCCTCTCAAAGGACAACTAGGGACTGCAATAAATACAAACCCATGTCCTGTAGGGGAATAAAACAAGAACTCAGTGTCCCTCAGCTAGTTGGTCCTCTCACACTACATTCCACTCCAACCTCATTGCCTTACACCTGACGGAATGACCCTCAGGCAGAGAATGGAACTTTGCTGATTTCAATTAGCAAGCATTCGGTCATCTCTGTATGCAAAGAGATTCGTGTGACACAATGGATTCCTGTCTGTGAACCAGAAGCCCTGGGAGTTAATAGCCAAGAGTGGTTCATCCTGAACAGAGTCAACATGCAAATCAGTCAACACAGTCAAGAAGGCTCAACAACGCCTCTTCTTCCTCAAGCAGCTCAGGACACTTGGCATGTCAACGCCACCAACCTCAACAGATGCACCATTGAGAGCATACTGTCTGGGTTCATTACAGTCTGGTACGGCAACTGCTCTGACCGTAAGAAACTACAGAAGGTGGTGTGCACAGCCCAGACCATCACAAAAGCCAAGCTCCCATCCATGGACTCCATTTATACTTCTCGTTCCCACAGAAAGGCTGCCAACATCATCAAAGACTCCTCCCACCTCGGTTATGATCTCCTACAACCTCTACCATCAAGCAGAAGATACAGAAGCTTGAACACATACAGCAGCAGGTTTAGGAACAGCTTCTTCCCTGCTGTTATCAAACTGCTGAATGGACCTCTGTAATTTCAATTCTAATGTTGATCCTGTTAATGGTTATCCTGCTTTGCGCAGCTTCCATGCAGCTGTAACCTTGTATGCCTCGCTGTTTCTAAGTACCCTCTGATCAGTATGCCTTTGTATGTTATGATCTGCCTGTACTGCTCACAAAACAGAACTTTTCACTGTACTTAGGTACATGTGACAACAACAAATCAAATCAAATTAAATGTATGCCCATAGCAAACAGCAAGTGTGGCTGAGTTTCCTGGTCTACCATTTGAAAGAAATGGACCCTATATTACCACTAACCGTAGGTTCAGTCTATAACAAGCACATTGCTGCAGTGACTCAGATTCTTGGTAATGTACTACCACTGTCACCTCTGGAGGATGACTTACAGATAGGTAGTAGAGTAGTGGTGTAGTGGTAATGTCATCCAGAATTCCAGGTCAATGGACTTGACCATGGGTTTGAATCCCTCCATATGGAGATGGTATAATTTGAATTCAGTAACAGCCTGGAATGAAAAGCTATGCTAATGGCGACCACAGAAACTCTGTCAATCATTGTAGGGGAAAAAAAATGATTTTCTGATCTCTGTTAGGGAGGGAATCTATCATCCTCACTGAGTCTGGCTTACATGTGACTCCAGACAGGAGAAAGTGAGGACTGCAGATGCTGGAGAGTCAGAGTCGAAAAGTGTGGCACTGAAAAAGCACAGCAGGTCAGGCAGCATCTGAGGAGCATAAGGGTTGACATTTCAGGCATAAACTCTTCGTCAGGAATGATGAAGGGCTTATCTTGCTCCTCGGATGCTGCCTGACCTGTTGTGCTTTTCCAGCACCACACCTTTTGAATGTGACTCCAGGAAAATCAGGGTGAGTCTGATGGAGAGTCACCAGATTCAAAAGGTTAACTTTGCCTTCTTCCCATGGATGCTGCCAGACCTGCTGAGTTTCTTCAGCAATTTATGATTTTGACCCAGGAAAGCGGTTGACTCTTAACTGCCCTCTTAGGGGTGGGCAATGAATGAATAAAAAACCATGGTTGAGGTTTTGCCAACAACTCTCTCCCACTCCCCAGTATGCCCTCTCAGTCTTTTCCCTCCCTGTCTTAGAGGAGGAATGCAGTAATGTGTGCAATTTCTTGTCGTAGTATGTGCATATTGACCAAGAGAAACTGGCATGAAGGCTCACTGGACTGATTCCTGCAATGAAGCACTTGTCCTAAGAAGAGAGATTGCGCAAACTAAGTCTGTATTCATCCAAGTTTGAAAAAATGAGAGGCAATTTCAGTAAAAACTAGATTATAATTAAAACTGTTGAGAGATTTAATAGAGTGGGTGTCAAAAAAATGTTCCCTTGGTGGGATAAACGACCAAAGCGGTAACTTTGTACGCAGAGGGCGGTGTGCGTATGGAATGAGCTGCCAGAGGAAGTGATGGAGGCTGATATAATTACGACATGTAAAAGGCATCTGGATGGGCATGTGAATAGGAAGAATTTAGAGGGATATGGGCCAAATGTTGGCAAGTCGGACTAGATTAATTTAGTATGTCTAGTCAGCATGGACGAGTTGGACCAAAGGGTCTGTTTCCATACAGTACAATTTTATGACTCTATGTGCATGATTAGGTGGATTGGCCATGCTAAATTGCCCATAGTGTCCAGGGATGTGTAGGTTAGTTGGATTAGCCACAGGAAATGCAGGGTTATGGGGTATGGGAAGAGGTTGGTTCTGTGCAGGATACTCTTCAGAGGGTCAGTGTGCACTGGATGGGCCAAATGGCCTGCTTCCACACTGTAGGGATTCCACTGCAGTGAATTTCAGCAGTGCATCTTGCACTTGGCATGTCCCTCAAAGGATGTCATCTCATTGTTATTTCAAATCATTTCATCACTCAAACGGTTGTGAATTATTGGAAATCTCAGCCATGGAGATCTGTAGAAGCAAAGACATTGAACATATTTGCAATAGGCCGTCAAAGGTGTGATGGTGTAGTGGAGTACATGAATAATCAAAAGTCTTGGTTGATTCTTAGTTGCCCTGTTGGCAGTTAGGGATGGGCAATAAATGCTGGCTTAGTCATTGGCGCTAATGTTTCATGATCAAATAAAAAACTAATTCATGGATGTGAACATCATGAAATCCCTCTGGCCTGATCCACCATTCAATGAGATCATGGCTGATCTTGGCCTAACTCCACATACCTGTCTTTGACCCATATCCCTTCATCCTTGTTTAACAACTAAAAATCTATCTCAGATTTACTATTAACAACAGACATGGCACCAACAACTGTGCGTGAAGGAGAGTTCCAGACCTCCCACACCCATTGTGTGTAGAAGTGCTTCCTAACATCTCTCCTGAATGGACTGGCCCCAATTCTCAGACCATGTCCCTAGTTCGAGAATCCCCAACCAGTCGAAATAGTTTATCATTATCTATCCTATCTTTTTCTGGTACTATCCTTTGAAGACTTCAATCAGATCACCAATTATCCATCTAAATTCTAGAGAAAATAGGGCTCATTTGTATAATCTCTTTTTTATAGTTTAACCCCTGAAGTCCAGGTATCATTCTTGTAAACCTACATTGTACTCCCTCCATCCTCCTTAAGGTGCGGTGCCCAGACAGCACTCCCGAAGTGGAATCTAGTTAGGGTTTTGTACAACTGCAGCATAACTTCTGCATCCTTGTGTTCCAGAAGGAGAAAGTGAGGACTGCAAATGCTGGAGATCAGAGTCAAGAGTCTAGTGCTGGAAAAGCACAGCAGGTCAGGCAGCATCCGAGGAGCAGGAGATCCTGATGAAGGGCTTATGCCTGAAACATCAATTCTCCTGCCCTTCAGATGCTGCCTGATCTGCTGTGCTTTTCCAGTACTATATTCTCGGTCCTTGTGTTCCAGTCTAGAATGTAGACCTGGTTCCTTCTACGAAGCCCGTCAACACACAGTCTAATAAAGTATAAGAATGGGAGCCAGCCTCTCAAAGCTTAGATCTAAAAGCCCCTCATCAAAGAAACAAAGCATTTGTATTTAAGTTGTACCTTTAGTTTCTACATTAACATGAGGGGGAGGGGGAGGGGAGACTTGGCCTAATAATCCAGACTTGGCCTAATAAGCCTAATAATCCAGAATCCCAGGTAGTGTTCCAGAGATCCAGGTTTGGAATCCCACCACAACAGATAGTGAAATTTGAATTCAAAAACAAATCTGAAATGAAGAATCTGATGATGGCCATGAATCCATTGTTAATTGTCAGAAAAACCCATCTGGTTCACTAATGTCCTTGAGGGAAGGATACTGCCATCCTTAGCTACTCTGGCCTACATGTGACTCCAGACCCACAGCTGTGCGGTTGACTCTTAAACTTGGAGAAAGTGAGGACTGCAGATGCTGGAGAGTCACAGTCAAAACGTGCGGCACTGGAAAAGCACAGCAGGGCAGGCAGCATCCGAGGAGCAGGAGAATCAATGTTTCGGGCATAAGCCCTTCATCAGATATTCCTGATGAAGAGCTTATGCCCAAAACATCAATTCTCCTGCTCCTCAGATGCCGCCTGACCTGTTGTGCTTTTCCAATGCCACACTTTGTGACCCCTAAATTGCCCTCTGGGCAATTAAGGATGAGCAATAAATGCTGGTCTAGCCAGGGACATCCTCATCCTGTGAATGAATTACTTAAAAATTCCAGAGTTCCACACAGCCAATTAAGCATTATTTCTGAAGCACAGTCATTGCTGTAATGCATGAAACCTGACAGTGGATTTATCATTTAGGAAGCTCCAAGAAATAGTAATGACATAAATCAGATAAGCTCTGTTTTAAAGATGAATCTTAGCTTCATTCAGGGCAGTAGGCAAATGGTGAGAAGAAGGTGGTAATGTTACTCAATTAGATGTATCCAGACCACTGTCTAGAGATATGGGTTGAAATCCCACTTGGCAGAAGGTGAAAAATGAAATTGATTAAAGATCTGGAGTTAAAGGCTCATCTAATGGTAACCGTGTAACCACAGTCAGTTGTGAAAACTCATCCGGTTAACTCATGAAGGAAACTACCATTCTTACCTGGTCTGGCCTATAACTGGGCAAATCCAGACCCACAGCAATGTGGTTGACTCTTAATTAACCTCTGGGCAATTAGGGATGGACAATAAACACTGGCCCAATCAGTGATGGCAACATCCCATGAGCAAATTTTTTTAAACATCCCCCGTCTCTCCTCTGAAACATTCATGTAGAATATGTTACATATAAAGTCATGAACTAGTACCCAAAGTAGGCCCATGTGTCTACTCCACCATTCAAATTGATTTTGTCGAGGATGTTGCCAGGGTTGGAGGATTTGAGCTATAGGGAGAGGCTGAACAGGCTGGGGCTGTTTTCCCTGCAACGTCGGAGGCTGAGGGGTGACCTGATAGAGGTTTATAAAATCATGAGGGGCATGGATAGGATAAATAGACAAGGTCTTTTCCCTGGGGTGGGGGAGTCCAGAACTAGAGGGCATAGATTTAGAGTGAGAGGGGAAAGATGTAAAGATTTAAAAGGGACCTAAGGGGCAACGTTTTCATGCAAAGGGTGGTACGTATATGGAATGAGCTGCTAGAGGAAGTGGTGGAGGCTGGTGCAATTACAACATTTAAAAAGCATCTGGATGGGTATATGAATAGGAAGGGTTTAGAGGGATATGGGCCAAGTGCTGGCGAATGGGACTAGATTACATTGGGATATCTGATCGGCATGGACAGGTTGGACTGAAGGATCTGGTTCCATTCTGTACATCTCTATGACTCTATGGATGGGTTTGAAACTTCACATTCCCATCTACCCTCCCCCCACACACACAGCCATTTCTGTCCGTTGCCTCACATGAACCTATCTTCTTCCACCTTAAAAATATCCAATGAGCCCAGCTCCACTGCCTTCTGAGTTCCAAAGTCACACAACCATCTGAGATGAAACAATTTCTCCCCAAAAGCGTGACTCCGAAATTTTAAACAGTGTCCCCAGGTCTAGAGCTGACCCAAAAAAAGGAAACACCCTTTCCCCATCTATCGTGTCAAGACAGTTCAGAGCCTTATACACTTCAGTCAGGTCACTCTTCACAGTTATAAACCTCAGTGGAAATAAAGCCAGTGTGTTCAACCTTTTCGTATATTACCCAATCTTTCCGGTAGCAACCTCATAAAAGATCTTTGACCTGCCTCCAACACGTTGCTCCAGATGTGACCTCACTAATACCCTTTATAACTGAAGCATAATAAATGTTATGTTCATGTCCAATTCCTTTTGTAAAGAAGTGGCAGATGGAGTTTAATTCAGATAAATGTGAGGTGCTGCATTTTGGAAAATCAAATCATGGCAAGACTTATACACTTAATGGTAAGGTCCTGGGGAGTGTTGCTGAACAAAGAGACCTCGGAGTGCAGGTTCATATTTCCAAAAGGGTGGAGCCCTAGGTAGACAGGATGATGAAGAAGGCATTTGGAACGCTTGCCTTTCTTTGTCAGTGCATTGAAGAAGAGTTGGGAGGTCACGTTGCAGCTGTACAGGACATTGGTTAGACCACTTTTGGAATACTGTATTCTGTTCTGATCACCATGTTACAGGAAAGATGTTGTGAAACGTGAAAGGGTTCAGAAAAGATTTATAAGGATGTTGTCAGGATTTGAGGGTTTGAGTTATAGGGAGAGGCTGAATAGGCTGGAGCTGTTTTCCCTGGAGCGTCGGAGGCTGAGGGGTGACCTTATAGAGGTTTATAAAATCATGAAGGGCATGGATAGAGTAAATAGCCAAGGACCTATCCCCAGGTGAGAGTCCAGAACTAGAGGGTGAAAGGGAAAAGATATAAAAGAGGCCTAAGAGGCAACTTTTTCACACAGAGGGTGGTACATGTATGGAATGAGCCACCAGAGGATGTGGTGGAGGCTGGTACCATTACAACATTTAAAAGGTATCTGGATTTGTATAAGAATAGGAAGGGCTTAGAACGATATGGGGCAAATGCTGGCAAATGGGACTAGATTAATTTGGGATATCTGGTCAGCATGGACGAGTTGGACCAAAGGGTGTGTATCTGTGCTGTACAACTGTATGACTATGACTGAAAAGGATAGCATTTGTATTTTACATCATTCACCTTCTTAATTACTTACTATACCTACATATGCATTTTACAGTGGTTCATCCTACATCACCAAGATCCCTCAGCACCTCAGAATTCTGTAGTCCTTTTCCATTTAAGTGATAATTAATATATAATTTAAATAAGTTTATATCCATCTCAAGGGATAGATGGGGTCTCAGTTAATATCACTCTATGGCCTCCCTGGTGTTTGTGTTGTTCCATGAATTGACATTTTATTGAAAGCTGGTAACTGTTTTTTAATTAGAAAAAAAACCTTGATGTGTTAAATTCTCCAAGCAACGATGTCAAAAATCCAGAAATCCAATGAGCTGTGAATTCAGGGACCCAGGCTAATTCTTTGGGGGGGGGATTGGGCTCAAATCCTAGCTCAGTAGCTGGTGCAATTTAAATCCAATTTATTAAAGAAAAAGAATAGAATTGGAAATTTGTCTCAGTGATGGTGTTTGTGAAACTACCACTGAACTATCTAGTTCAGTCACAGCCTTCGGAGAAGGAAACCATCAGCCCTTACCTGGTCTGGTCTATATGTGACTCTAGGTCACAATGGTCACCTTGTATATGTCTTCTGAAAATACTGCACAAGACATTCAGTTCTCAAGGGATGTGTAACAAAGGTTTGCCCTGCCAGTGATGCCCCGTCGCATGAACACATAAAAAATATTGACATCTACAAAGCAGGAGTGTCCCTTTAAGAACTAAATTCCAATCATCAATATGGGACATAATCCAGTAATATAGAATTCTGCTTCGAAATGACGTGCAAAGGAGAGATCTATATGTACCTGCAGCCAACTGTATAATTTTTCCAGATTCTGCCAACCCAGGAATCTGGATCCCAACGCATTCAGCCCTGATTTAAATGTTTCTTCAGCTGCTTCCCTTCGATTGTCCATTTCCTCTGAATTATTCAGCCCTGGTGTAAATTTACTGAACTCCCATGCATTCTAATAAAGTACAGATGGACTGTAACATCAGCCCTTACACATGTCTCCCAAAATGCAAATGTTTGCAAGCAATTTTACCACAGGAATAATTTTTCCCTCTGTGCTCTTTACAGATTTTCTTGCTGACTTCGCCTGCTGCTGCCCCCACTTCCCAATTCCTCTACGTGACACACCTTTTCTGGGAAATCACTGATTTGTAGAATGGTTATAGCATTGAAGGAGGCCATTTGACCCACTAGATCTGTGTTGGCTCTCTGCAAGAGCAATCTACCAGTTGCCACTGAATCGCATAGCATGGAAATGGACCCTTCGGTCCAACCAGTCCATGCCAAACATAATCCCAAACTAAACTAGACTTACCTGCCTGCTCCAGGCTCAGATCCCTCCAAACATTTCCTATTCATGAATTTATTCAAAAGTCCTTTAAATGTTGTAATTTTACCCACACCCACCACTTCCTCAGGAAGTTCATTCCACACGTGAACCACCCTCTGTGTAAAAATCTGCTCCTCATGTCTTTTTTAAATCTCTTCTTCTCCCACCTAAAAAAAGTGCCCCCCTGGTCTTGAAATTCCCCCAATCTAGGGAAAAGAAAACTACCATTAACTCTATCTATACCCCATATTATTTTATCAACGTCTGTAAGGTCACCTCTCAACTTCCTATGCTCCAGTGAAAAAGTCCCAGCCCATCCAGCCTTTCTTTATAACTCAAACCCTGCAACATCCTGGTATTCTTCCTGTCTACTCTGTCCGGAGCAATCGCGGTCTTGAACACCCCGATTAAATCTCCTCCCAATCTGCTCTTGTCAAAAGAGAAAAGGGTCCCAGCTTCTACAATCTCTGTAACTGAACCTCCTCATTCCTGGATCCTTTCTCATGAATCTTCTGCCTCATACCTTCACATCCTTTGCAAAGCGTGTTGCCTAGAATTGGACACAGTGCTCCTCAAAACTGAAGCCACTGTCTTTCACACTTCATCACTCCCCTACTCCTTCCACGGACTCCGTAAATTCAGCGATTGGTGAGGCCTCTTCTGGAGTACTGTGTCCAGTTCTGGTCGCCCTGTTCTCAAAAGGATTGTATTAATCTGGAGAAGGTTCAGAAAAGATTTACCAAGATGTTGCTGGGAATGGAGGGTTCGAGCCATAAGAGGCTGGATAGGCTGGAGCATTTTTCACTGGAGCATAGGAGGTTGAGGGGTGACCTTATAGAGGCTTATAAAATCATGAGAGCCATAGGTAAGGTGACTGGCAGGTGTCTTTTCCCTAGGATGGAATATTTCAACACTAGGGGCTTATTTTAAAGGTCAGAGGAGAAAGGTTTAAAAAGGACATGAGGGGCAACTTTTTTCTACAGAGAGTGGTTCGTGTGTAGAATGAACTTCCAGAGGAAGTGGTAGATGCGGACACAGTTACATTTAAAAGACATTTGAATGAGTACATGAAAGGGAGGGATATGGACCAAGCGCAGGTGGGTGGGAAGACTTTAGTTTGGGATTATGGTCAGCATGGACTGGTTGTACCAAAGGATCTGTTTCTGTGAGGTATGACTCTGTGACTTTATAAGTTCCCTCTCACTTCATGGGTTGTTGCCTCAGCTTGAATCAGGCTGCTTCCAATCTCAGTACTTTACTCAAACTCAAATTGAAGTTATAGTCCTGCATTGTTTTCATCACAAAGACCACCTTCCTCCAGCCAAGCCTATCCCCATCCCAACTCAATGATTGTCTCATCTGTAAATCTGGACTCAATGATCCTGGTGCTTCCTGGGTTGGACCTCCATCATTCTGCCTTCTCAGAACTTCAGTTCCAGCAGCGCCTTGCTGATTATCTTCCAGCCGGTATATTCTGAATCTGAAGGTGTTGGTTTGGAGGGATTTTCTTGAATGAGAGCAACCTGTTTGAACTTTACAAAATTATGAGAGGCATGGATGGAATGAATAGTTAGAATAATTACTGGGAGACATGGGTTTAAGGTAAAAGAGGGTAAGTTTAAGAGAGGCAAGTCTTATACACAGAGGGTGGTAAGTGCCCTGACAAAAGAGGTGGTAGAAGAACATACAGTAGGAACGTTTAAGAGACATTTTGATAGATACATGAATAGGCAGGGAATAGAGGGATTTGGACCGCGTAGGTTAGTAGGTTAGAAAGGTGTTATGTGTCAGCACAGGCTTGGTGAGCTGAAGGTCCGGTTCCAGCACTGTCCTGTTCTTCGTTCTTTGAGAGGTTGAGTAGGTTGGTCTTGTACTGATTAAGATTAGAATAATGAGAGGAGATAAAATATGCTGGGGTTTGACAAGGTAGAGGTGGAAAGGTTGCTTCCCTTGCGGGAGAGTCCCGGACAAAAGCGCAGACAGTGATGGGGAGAAATTTCTTCTCTCAGAGAGGAGTGAATCCGTGGAATTCATTGCCACAGAGGCTGAGGCATTAAGCACATTGAGGGCTGAGATGGATAGGTTTTTAATCAGGCAGAGGAATTAAGGATTATGGGGGAAAGGCAGGAAAGTGGAGTTCAGGATTATCAGATTAGCCATGATCACGTTAAATGGCAGAGTCGATGGGCTGAATGGTCTACTTCTATCCCCTACACCTTATGGTCTAGGAATATGGGTTCGAACCCCAACATGATAGACAGCTAAATTCAAATTCAATTTACAAAACCTTGAAATAAAATTCAGTGTATATGTTGTAGAAACCCATCTAGTTCACTAATTCTTTTGGGGAAGGATGTGACTCTAGACTTATGAGAAACGTCATTGATTCTTAATGTCCTCTGAACAATTAGGGGTGAACAACAATTGTTGGCCTCTCTAGCAAAGTCATCATCCCATATGTGAATAAAACAAGTCCTGAAAGGTGTGTTTCTGATACTTAGATAAAGCACTACACTCTCCATTGAGAGAAAATAATTTCTCTCAACCTACCTTATCTGTCTGCTTTAATCTCTTGAAAGCTTCAAAATCACCCCATACCATTCTAAATTCCAAGAAATGCAGTCCTAATTCTCAGTCACTGGGCCAGAGTCCTGACATTCCCTTCCGAACATGGTCCCTACCACGTCTTGAGGGCACCAGTAGTTCAATGAGACAACCCAACGCTATCTGTCCAGGGAATCTAGGGATGCGCAATAAATAACAAAGAAAATGAATTGCTGAAAAAGCTCAGCAGGACTGGCAGTATCTGTGGAGAGAAGTCAGAGCCAATGTTTTGGGTCAAGTGACCCTTCCTCAGAATGTTAACTCTGGCTTCTCTCCACAGGTGCTGCTCGACCTGCAGAACTTTGTCAACAATTTCTGCTTTCGTTTCTGATATACAGCATTCACAGATTTCTTTTTGTTTTTTTACAGCCAATAATGTCCTTCAAACAAGAGAACTCTCGCAGGGGTCACGTGAAATCTGACCTCCAACGGATTTTGCCAACTCTGCGGTTACTGCAGGTATTAATAAAGGTGAATCTCTCCAGTAAATCAGTCAAAGCCTGTACATAATAGCAAGATGTTTTGTCAGGTCCACACGAACTCCTTATATCTTTCAACATTGATGATCCTTCTCTTTCATAGTGCTGCTTCTGATACTCTGTTTAAACTGACATCTCTTCTTACAAATTAGAAGTGTCGATTGGTGCTTTCTAGATGCTGTCTGTGCGGTTTAGTATTCGACATGTAAACATACAAGAAATTAATGCCACAAGGAGGGATTTTGTTTCTTCAATGGTGTTCTCCTGGGACATGGCCCAGGATTAAAGAAACAGGATCCACTTTATTCAGGAATATCTTTCGAGTTCATAGTTGTTGTGTTAGGCACTGTGGTTCAAGAAGCCATTCAAGTGCGGGGGAGAATAACAGATTGCACTGGGCGTAGAGGGCTTGATATTATTCTCTGCAGCAAAGACCAAGAGCCAAGGAAATTCTATGCTACTGGCCCAAGTGTTCAGGACGGGACAGGAATTTGCCATGTGAAGTAGAGGAACCAGTTGAACTTGCAGAGATAGGCTAAGGGGAGGTTCTGAAGGATATCTGGAGAATCTATTTAGGCATATTTGGTAAGAAGGAGGCCAAGAACAACACTTAAGGTACTTCAGATGCTAAGAAGGATGTTCTGATTCTTGAGGAAGTGCTACAAAGACTGAGTCCTGGGATGCCAGGAAGGGAGACTGGATCAGTTAAGATTATAGTCACCTGAGTTTAGACGAATGAGGGGGACCTCATAGAAACCTATCAAATTGTTGTGGTTCTGTTCGCCGAGCTGGGAATTTGTGTTGCAGACGTTTCATTCCCTGTCTAGGTCCTGTGCAGCGCTTCTGTGATCTTTCCTCCAGCATTTGTAGTGGTTTGAATCTGCCGCTTCCAGTTGTCACTTCCAGCTGTCCGTTGCAGTGGTCGGTATATTGGGTCCAGGTCGATGTGCTTATTGATTGAATCTGTGGATGAGTGCCATGCCTCTAGGAATTCCCTGGCTGGTCTCTGTTTGGCTTGTCCTATAATAGTAGTGTTGTCCCAGTCGAACTCATGTTGCTTGTCATCTGAGTGTGTGGCTACTAAGGATAGCTGGTCGTATGACACTACTATTATAGGACAAGCCAAACAGAGAACAGCCAGGGAATTCCTAGAGGCATGGTACTCATCCACAGATTCAATCAATAAGCACATCGACCTGGACCCAATATACTCGCCACTGCAGTAGACAGCTGGAACTGACAACCGGAAGCGGCAGAGACAAACCACTATAAATGCCGGAGGAAACATCACAGAAGCGCTTCACAGGAGGCTCCCAAGCACTGAGGATGTCACCTAGACAGGGGACTAAACGTCTGCAACACAAATTCCCAACTCGGCGAACAGAACCACAACAACAAGCACCTGAGCTACAAATCTTCTCCCAAACTTTGAAAACCTATCAAATTCCAACAGGACTAGACAGTAAACACAGGAAGGATGTTCCCAATGATCATGGAGTCTGAACCAGGGGGCACAGTCCAAAGAAACGGGTAGGCCATTTTGGAATGAGATGAGGAGAGTGTGGGTAGTCTGTGGAATTTGAAATACCTCAGCAGAGCTGGAATCCCGTCACCAAGTCACCCCTGACACTGATCCAGCTCCCTCAGAGCCAGCTCTCATTGTGAACAGAACTTCTGACACTCCTTCTCAAAACTTGCTAACTCCTGTTCTAATCTGCCAGATTAATAGCCCCAGTCAGGGAACTCATATTCTATGAGGTCCACCCGGCTGACTTCATTACAAGCATTACCCAATTCTCTGCCACAGAGACTGGTTGAGGCCAAACATTTGAATGTTTTCAAGAAAGAGTTAGAAATATATCTAAAGGGGTCAATGTGTATGGGAAGAAAGTAGGAACAGGGGACTGAGTTGATTGATCAGCCGTGATCATATTGAATGGTGGACCAGACTTGAGGGGCTGAATGACCTACTCCTACTTCTATTTTCTATATTTTGATTATTCTACTTCATTTCCCTCAAATATTAAACTCAGCTGAAGAGTAACCTCCGTATGAGTCCCAATTTTGACCTTTTACCTCCTTCACAATACAGACCTGTATGTGGAAGAGATTCTTCTCAGACTGAGGGCAGTGGGGAACATGAATGGGGAGTGATACTGAAGGGAGTGCACATCTTTCTGCTAGCAAGGAGGGTATTGCTTACACCCAGCTTGCTCTCCCTGCACCAGTGCCACAACTCTCTTGAAATCAATACAAGTTTTATTCTGTGAAATGTTCCTTGCAGCTCAACGGAGGATTTAATTAGTACCTCATGACTCTCTTTCTGTTGATCAAAATCCAACTTGCATTCATCAAAAGAAAATAAATGACAAAACCACTTGGTGCTGATCATCTGTGGAAGGAATCCATAAGTTTGGAAGTTAGAACCCTGGATGGTGTAACACAGAAAGGTATTAGAGGGTGTTTTATTCATTTAACAGCCCAGCATGTCATTCAGAAACAGCCCAATCATCTTCCAAACCAAGTCTGAAGTCCCATCACTGATGCTCTGCTGTGAAATTTATCAGTCAGTGTTCACTGAGCAAGATTAATTGTCACCACGTCCACAAACAGCCACTCCCTCCACCACCGATATTCAGTAGCAGCTGTGCGTACCAACTACAAGATGCACTGCAGAAATTCACCAAGGCTTCTTAGGCAGCACTTTCAAAACTTATGATCACTTCCATGTTGAAGAACAAGAGCCGCAGATACATGGGAACACCACTCCCTGCAAGTGCCTCACTCACCTCCTAGTTTGAAAATAAATCATCAGTGTTGTCAGATCAAAATCGTGGAAATCCCTCCCTAAAGACATTGTGGGTTTACCTACAGCACATGGACTGCTGTGCTTCAAGAAGGCAGCTCACCATCACTAGCAGATACTAAAACCTTTCAAGAGCTGACAGATTTAGTTAAGGAATGTTACAACACAAGCCTCCTCTAATTCAAGGGGTAACTAGGGATTGGCAATAAACGCTGGCCTAGCCAGCGACACTCACATCCTATGAGTGAATAAATAAAAAGTCGTTATAAAGAGTAAAGTGTCAACTGACCAATACAAGTCAGTAGTGGTCACATTGGACAGACAACTGGGTCAAATATTGCCACTGGCGATCACATAACCATTTCAACCACTTCAGCTGAAAAAGGTGCAGCACTCCAAAAGCTTGTGATTTCAAATAAACCTGGCGGACTTGAACCTGATTTCGTGTGACTTCTGACTTTGTCCACCCCAGTCCAACACTGGCACCTCCACATCGTTTCAACAGGAGCAGTATTTTTTTATTATTCTTCCGTGGTTGGAGGCATCACTGGTGGGCCCGGTCTTTGGTGCCCATCCCTAATTACCCCATGGACTGAGTGGCTCGCTCAACTATATCAGATGGTGGTCAAACATCAACAATATTGCTTTGGGTCTGGAATCTCATGTAGGCCAGAGTGAGTCAGAACAGCAGATGAGGCAATGGTGTGTCAGTATTGTTGGTAGATTATCCATAAAAAGACCACCTGCAAGGTCCTAAGCACCATGGTTCACATCCCACTATGGCAGATTGTGGAATTCAATAAAATCTGGATTTTTTAACTTTAAACATCTATTAATGATGTTTGCAAAATGTTATTGATGAAGTTTAGGAAAGGAAATCTGCCTTCCTTACCTGGCGTGGTCTCCATGTAACATGGTTGACTCTAAATTGCCCTCTGGGCAATTAGGGATGGGCAATAGATCTGGTCTAGCAAGTGATGCCCACACATTTAATGAAAAAATAAGACAAAATTCATTCCCGAAAGGATATAGGTGAACCCGGGGGGTTTACGACAATTGCTACATGGTCACCACTCAATTAGCTTTTAATCCTACTTTGATAAAGTCCAGCCTAATGACACCCATGTAGCCACTGTCAATTATCTTTGATTTACCAATGTCCTCCAAGGGAAGGAAATCTCCACTCTAAATCATTGTGTCTGTTTTTTTTTAGTGAGAACTAACCATGTAAACCCATTTTGCTGTAATTAGATTAGATTACTTACAGATTAGATTAGATTACTTACAGTGTGGAAACAGGTCCTTTGGCCCAACAAATCCACACCGCCGAAGCGCAACCCACCCATACCCCTACCCCTACCCCTACATTTACCCCTTACCTACACTACGGGCAATTTAGCGTGGCCAATTCACCTAACCTGCACATCTTTGGACTGTGGGAGGAAACCGGAGCACCCGGAGGAAACCCACGCAGACACGGGGAGAACGTGCAAACTCCACACAGTCAGTCGCCTGAGGCGGGAATTGAACCCGGGTCTCTGGTGCTGTGAGGCAGCAGTGCTAACCACTGTGCCACCGTGCCGCCCTAAATTATGTTGGGTTGAACTGAAGAAGGGCCACTGGGCTCAAAACATTAACTCTGTCTTCTCTCCACAGATGCTGCCAGACCTGCTGATTCTTTTCCAATATTTTTATTTAATTTAGTTCAAAAGCTTTTGGGCAGTTGAAAGGAGGCCTGACCGAATGCATATGCAATTATAGTTTCTCCTAGAAAAGGAGATTGTTTGCAGCAGTTAAGGGAATAAGTTAACACTGTGTAAAGGTTTCAGTTGTGAAAATATCAAGACCAGAAGTGTTTGGTTAGAATGCTGTAGATTGCTAAAAGACTGAGAAAGTTTGAGCTCTCAGATGTGTGAGTATTCCAGTGAAATGACTTTACATTCACGCAACCAGGATCTGAGAAGAGGCAGCTAAGGTAGAGTTACAGATTTGATAAGAAAGGAAAATCTCTCTGGACTTCTGTTAATTTGAAGGTGATGGTGTTGGAGAGAAGATGGGATTTTATTTCTTTGTTGTGTATTTTGAATGTTTTCAAACTGTGTGATACTTAGATGCTTGGTTTGTATCATTTCGTTTTCATTTTTACATCTTTTGTGTAATAAACTTCTGCTTTATTGATAAAGCAAATTTGCAGTCTTGTGTGCTTATGTCCCAGGAGAAGTACATCAAATGAAGCAAGAAACAAGACTTATCAAGCTAGATTTCACCCTGGGATATGGTTTGTCCAGTAGTAACATCGACAGGAATCAAAGGAACATAAGAACAGGAATAGTCCACTGAACCTGGCCCACTATTCAATATAATCAAGATTGGTTGAATATTTGATGCCTTTAAAACTGAAAGAACTGTGGATGCTGAAATCAGAAACAAAACGAGAAATTGCTGGAAAAGCTCAGCAGGTCTGGCAGCATCTGTGGAGAGATATCAGAGTTAATATTGTGGGTCCAGCGACCCTTCCTCAGAGCCCTTCCTTGACTTTGATGCCTTTAACCTCATCACTCCCATTACCCTTTAGACCACTGGTAAACAGAAATTTATCATTTTCTGCATTAAGTACACTCAAAGACTGAGGTCTCACAGCCCTCTGAGTTTCAGAATTCCAAAGATTTACACAACACTCTGAGTAAAACAATTTCCCAGTCATAAATGGCATCCCTCTTATTTTTAAATTGAGCCCTCTGATTGTAGACTTCCCAACCAGGGGAAATATCTTACCCTGCACCCATCCTGTCTATCCCTTTAAATATTTTGTAAGTTTCAATGCGGTCACCTCCAAACCTTCACCTCTCGAGAGCACAGGGCAAGTTTAACTAATGTCTCTTCACAGGACAGCCCTGCCTTCCCAGCAACAGTCTGGTGAGCATTTGTTGCACCCACTCTGGCAATAATACCTTTCCTTAGATAAAGAAACCCAAGCTGAACACTGTACTCCACATGCAGTTCAACCAAGCTTCATAGTCTAACCGCGTGCAGTCCAACCAAGCTTCTATACAATTGAAGCAAGATTTTACTATTCCTGTACATAAATCCTTGTGATAAAGGTTACCATTCCATTAGCCTTCCTAATAGCTTTCTGAACCTGCAAATCAGCGTCTTACCGACAAACACACCTAAGTTCCTTTGTACATCTAGACTTTCCAACCTCTTACCATTTAAGAAATAATTTGCACATCTGTTCCTCTTCCTAAAGTGCATAACTTCAATTTCTCCAAATTATATTCCATCTGCCATGTTTTTGCCCACTCACTAAAGCCTGTCCAAATCCCCCTGAAGGCAATTTACATCTTCTTCAATGCACACATGCTCACTCAGCGTTTTATCATCCACAAATTTGGAAATATTACATTTGGGCCCCTCATCCAAATCATTGATATATATTGGGAACAGCTGGTGGGCAAGTCCTGATCCCAGCATAGCATGGGAATGACCCATTTACTCCAACTCTGCTTTCTTGTCTGTCTGTCAGCCAATCCTTAATTTATGCCAGTATTTTATCCCCAACCCCATGTGATTTATTTTTTTGCCAACCAGCCTAACACTATTCCCTGGGATTAAGTGAACAAGATGTGATTTGATTGAAACTTACATTTTGTTTAAAGGAATTGAATAGTGTAAACAGTGGGAGGACGCTTCCATAGCTGGGGTGGGGGAGTCTAGAAAACAGTATCATAGCCTCAGAATAAGGGACTGGCTATTAAGCTCAGAGATGAGGAGAAAGTTCTTCATTCAAAAGCATGTGGCTTTATGGAATTTTCTCACCTGGTGCATTGTAGATGCTGTAATGTTGAGTGCATTCAAGATAGATTTTGAGACAGTTGGGGATACAATGCAAACTATGGAGTTTGGGATTGGATTGGGATGGTACAGTCATAGTGTCATAGAGATGTACAGCATGGAAAAAGACCTTTCGGTCCAACCCGTCCATGCCGACCAGATATCCCAACCCAATCTAGTCCCACCTGCCAGCACATGGCCCATATCCCTCCAAACCCTTCCTATTCATATACCCATCCAAATGCCTTTTAAATGTTGCAATTGTACCAGCCTCCACCACTTCCGTTGGCTGCTCATTCCATACACGCACCATCCTCTGTGTGAAACAAATTGCACGTTAGGTCTCTTTTATATCTTGCCGCTCTCACCCTAAACCTATGCTCTCTTGTTCTGGACTCCCAGGGAAAAGATTTTGTCTATTTATCCTATCCATGCCCCTCATAATTTTGTAAACCTCTATAAGGTCAGCCCTCAGCCTCTGACGCTCCCAGGAAAACTGCCCCAGCCTGTTCAGCCTCTCCCTATAGCTCAAATCCTCCAACCCTGGCAACATCCTTGTAAATTTTGTCTGAACCCTTTCAAGTTTCACACCATCTTTCCGAAAGAAAGGAGACCAGAATTGCACACAATATTCCATCAGTGGCCTAACCAATGGCCTGTACAGCCGTGACATGACCTCCCAACTCCTGTACTCAATACTCTGACCAATGAAAGATAGCATACCAAACGCCTTCTTCACTATCCTATCTACCTGCGGCTCCACTTTCAAGGAGCTATGAACCTGCACTCCAAGGTCTCTTTGTTCAACAACACTCCCTAGGACCTTACTGTTAAGTGTATAAGTCCTGCTAAGATTTGCTTTCCCAAAATGCAGCACCTCGCATTTATCTGAATTAAACTCCATCTGCCACTTCTCAGCCCATTGGCCCATCTGGTCAAGATCCAGATGAGGTAAAAATTCAATCAAGGCCTTGTTGAATGGCAAAGGACCAAACACAGCAGGGCAAATCTCCCTACTCCTGCTCCTACCTCTTAGACTCATACTGAGTGATATTGACAATCATGTCAAGTCCACGTCTTTAGTGTCATTCAATCATGGCATGTTGGTATCACTAGCCAGATCAGTATTTATTGTCCTGGAGAAGGGGGAATATTGCCCTTCAGCTTCTTGAACAGCTGCAATCCATGTGTTATGGAGACACCCACAGTTCTGTTAATGAAGGGGTTCCGGGATTTTGACCTGGCAACAGTGAAGGAATGGGCGATCTGTTTCCACGTCAGGATGGTTAGCGGTTTGGAGGGGAACATGCAGGGGGTGGGGCTCCAATGTATCTGCTGCGATCGTCCTTCGAGATGGAAGTGGTCGTGGGTTTGGGAAGTTTGTCTGAGGAGCCTTGGTGAATTTCTGCGGTGCACTTTGCAGATGGTACACACTGCTGCCAGTGAGCATCAGTGGTGGAGGGAGTGAATATTGTAGCGGGTAGATGTAATGCCAATCAAGCGGGCTGCTTTGCTCTAAATGGTGTTGAGATTCTTGAATGCTGTTGGAGTTGCACTCATCCAGGCATGAAAAGCAGTTTGGGTGATGTAGTATAGGGTGAAATAGCACAGTGGTACAAGCAAGTGTCCACATCTCTGGCTTGCAACCAGTTGGGAAAACTATGATATTTTCCTTTCCACCTTCGGAAGTGGGATTATGAAGATGGTTGACAGCCCTCCTCATAGTTGAGGTTTCATTTGCTGTAGACCTGCGATGTCACCTAATGTTTGCATCACCTTCTGGGACAGATCCTCACCAGCTGCTGGCTTTAGCCAGAGCTGAAACACACCAACGCATTCCAACTTCACACCTGATTACCCACATGGCATCCTAGCACACTCTTCAATGCCCGTCAATATTCCTAGACCAAGCTTGTGACCATTTGTCCAGATCCTAGGCAACTTCAAGCCCTGGAAATGATCCAGTGGCCCATGTGACAACCCCAACAAATTATTCCTTTGGGAAATGGATGGGAGCTCATTTGAGAGGGCTTAATTACTGAGTGGTGGGGGGGGGGGGGGGGGATGGATATGGGCAGGATGGAGGGGGGTTTGGGTTTGAAATGTTAATCAGGGCATCTGTCATCGTGTGATTTGAGGTTGATGCAATGTGTGTTTGAGCAGCTCAGAGTGCAGCTTCAATAGGTAGCACTGAAACAGTAACCCCTTCAGAGAACAGTTCATGTACAGGTTGTTCTGCTATAGTGCTTGTTTCATCAACGTAAATTCGTTGTAACACGATTGACAAATAGGGACGCTGTTTCTAAAGCATGAACTTTTAAAATGTGTTGGTTAAAGCGCGATTGCAACACCAACACTTTAAATGTTGTCAAGCGATTCTTGTATAGCGTGGGGGCGCACAGGAACATGACTATCACTGTATAGAAGAAATTACTGTCATTAGATTAAACTGTGAGCATTAAAGCAAATGTGCCCTTTGATCACTCCATGTCACTCCTGCTTGAGAACCTGATATAGATGATTCTGATATAATGCGATAATTCTGCTTCCGTGTTATCTCACGTTATAAGAAAATTGCATAATAGGATCGTCGCTTAAATCAGTGAGACCAGAATCGTGTTATAGCCAATAAGGGTAAGGAAAATTCACATTCTACAAATCATCTAAATTCTTCAATTGCGTCAAAGTCAATTCGCGTTGAAGAGACACGCGGTATAGCAGAACCAGCCGCACATGATCCGATTTAGCTCATACCTTGCTGCAGGATTTTCCGGAAGTACTTGTTGTGGATGGTACAGTTCCACCTTCGGTTTCGAAACTGGAACTGGCACTCCCGCACCCCCAGCCTGGCTCCTTTCGCCACCTCACTCACGATCTCCGGCTCAGTCTGACACAGCTGAGCCTGCTTCCCCGCCAGCCGCTTGGTTTTCCGGCAGATACTGTTTGGGTCCATCACCAGGGGACTTCCCACTGCCCTGCAGCCGAAACAGAAGTGGTTCTTTTTTAAAAATCAACACAATTTTGACCTCAAATGTTGATCCCTCATCAAGGCGACTTCACTTTTATCAAAAGTGGGGAGAACTTTTTATTTTATTCATTCATGAGAGGAGTTTGTCGCTGGCTAGGTCAGCATTTATTGCCCATCCCTAATTATCTCAGTGGGCAGTTAGGAATCAACCACATTGCTGTGGGTCTGGAGTCACATGTAGGCCAGACCATTTAAGGAAGGCAATTTCCTTCCCTAAAGGAATTAAGTGAACCATTTGGGCTTTTACTAACAATGGGTTCACGGTCATCATTGGATTCTTAATTCTGGATTTATATTGAATTCACCTTCCAACATCTGTTGTGGCAGGATTCAAACCCAGGTCCCCAGAACATTGCCTGGGTGTCTAGATTAACAGGCCAGCGATAGTATGCAATAGGCCATTGCCTCCCTGAAGAAGATTCACAAGTATAGAATAGTTTGAACCACTGGCAGTGACTGTACAGAGAGTAACTGTTTCCTCCGGAAAAGACAGAGCTAAGACAAGACCCAATAAGGTGCTGGAAAATGGTGAGTTTGACTAAACGCATTCCCTCTTGAAAAGTGACCACAGCCATAACATTATAAATACACAATGGTCACTAGTAAATCCAATAAGGAGGTCAGGAGAAATGTTTTTAACCAGGAAGGTCAGGAGGTGGAATACAAGGGGCAGTTGAGGGGAAAACCTGCATTTAAGGGGAGCCAGATAAACACAAGAGAGAAAGCATGGAGGAGTATGATAAACTGGTCAGACCATAGAACAGGAACAGGAGTAGGCCATTTGGCCCCTCAAGCCATTCAGTAGGATCATGGCTGATCTAACATTCCTCAAGTCCACTTTCCTCGTAATCCTTGATTCCTGAAGTGATCAAAAATCTCTCTATTTCAGCCTTAAATGTACACAAGGACTCTGCCCCCACAGCTCTCTGTGGCAAGGAGTTCCAAGACTCACAAACCTCTGAGAGAAGGGTTAAGTGTGCAGGTTAAGTGTGCAGGTTAGGTGACTGGCAATGCTAAATTGCCCAAAGTGTTCAGGGACGTGTAGGTTAAGTGCATTAGTCAGATGCAAATATAGAGTAGGGGAATGGGTCTGGGTGGGTTACTCTTCGGACGATCAGTGTGGACCTGTTGGGCTGAAGGACCTGTTTCCATACAGTAGGGATTCTAAAAAAAGAAGAAATTCCTTCTCATTTCAGTCTTAAACTAGTTTCCCTTTATTCTGAAACTATGCCCTCTTGTACTAGACTCTCCCATGAGGGGAAATAACCTTTCAGCATTTATCCTGTCAAGTTCTTTAAGAATCCTATACATTTCTAAATGTCATGTTATGGTTATGTTTCTGTTTATCATGGTTGGGAGAACTTTGAAAGGCTGGTCATGGCATTAATCAACTCTAGCCTCCCCACTACTCTTGACCCACTCCAAGTTGCCTATCAGACCATGTCAGAAGCCATATCACTTGCCCTTCACTCCTCCCTAGAACACCTTGACACCAAGAACAGCTATGTAAGAATCCTACTCATTGATTATAGTTCAGCCTTCAACACTATTGTCCCCTTGAGACTGATTACTAAACATAGTGATCTTGGACTAAGCCCCACTCTCCGCAACTGGATCCTCAGTTTCCTGATCCACAGGCCACAATCAATGAAGATTGAGGACAATTTTTCATCTTCATTAACATTCAACACTGGAGCCACCCAAGGGTGCGTATTCACCCCCCTACTGGACTCACTGTATACCCATGACTGTGTCGCCAAATACCAGATTAATGCTATTTACAAGTTCACTAATGACACCACCATAGTCGGTCGAATCTCAGATGGTAACGAAACAGACTAAAGATGGAAGGTTGAAGACTGGAAAAATGGTGCACTGAGAACAACCTAACTCTCAATGCCGGCAAAACCAAGGAACTCATTATTGATTTTCGGCGGGATGTTACTCATACCCCCTTACACATTAACAGCACAGAGGTTGGACGAGTGGAGAGTGTCAAGCTCCTGGGAGTGGTCATCCACAATAAGCTTTCTTGGACTCTTCATGTGGACGCACTGGTTACAAAGGCCCAACAATGTCTCTTCTTCCTCAGGCAGCTGAGGAAATTTGGCATGACGGCGAATACCCTTGCCAACATTTATAGGTGCGCCATCGAGAGCATTTTGTCTGGATGTATCACTACCTGGTATGGCAACTGTACCATTTGAGATTGGAGACGGTTACAGAGAGTGGTGAACGCGGCCCGGACAATCACAAAGGCCAACCTCCCATCTATAGAATCCATCTACCAGGCCCACTGTCAAGGAAAGGCCGCCAGCATTCTCAAAGATCCATCCCACCCTGGCTATGTTTTTCTACAACTTCTACCATCAGGGAGAAGGTACAGAAGCCTGAACACAGGCACCAGCCGGTTTCAAAACAGTTTCTACCCTACTGTAGTTAGAATACTGAATGGACTCTCAAACTCTTAACATTCGCCTGTACCTGTGTTTTTGTTTTTGCCACTGTTTACCTATTATTTACTTATCAATGCCACTTCACTCTGTGATCTGCCTGTATTGCTAGCAAGAAAAGCTTTTCACTGTGCCTCGGTACATGCGACAATAAAGTCAATTCAATTCACCTGGAGCATGAATGCTGGCAGCAACCAGATGGACCAAATGGCCTGTTTTTTCTGCTGTTGATTTGGTATTAGATGTGTTTCACCACATCTCTCACCATCTTGAGATGCTGGGACTATAACCTGGAAAAACATTTGCCGCCTGTTGGACTAGTATGAGCCTCATTTAAGTACAAAATGCGTGCACACACATCCACACACACAAATATCAAACATGCAGCCACATGATCAACAGCTCTGTTTTAAATCAAAGATTAATCCCCAGTGTGCCCCCATGGAATCTTTAACAGCTCTGCAAAAAGGCATAGGCACAGGCAAGCTCTGCCGGATTCTCTGACCATGCTTGAACTCCCTTTACCAACACACAGGGAAAATCTCTGTCTGACAGTAAACTGGAGGGGGAGGTGTGTCAGGGATTGGTGTGAGAGGTACTGCTCATTTCTTCCCCTGTGAAATGCATAACCCAGTTGCCATGATGCATTGGTGCACTTCAGTAATGCCCAGGCATTAATCAGTCAGGAATGAGTTCCCTAGCGCATCCCAGTCCTCATAGGGAGCTACAGAACAAAGAGGTGAAAGGGTATTATGTACAAAGTTAAAAATCGCACAACACCAGATTATAGTCCAATAGGTTTAATTGGATGCACTATCTTTCGGAGCGCTGCTCCTTCATCAGATGGTTGTATGTATGTCCACACATTTCCATATAAACACGGATGTTTGTCATGTGCACATACATAGGAGCATATGTAAGAGTAGGGAAATATTGTCACAATTGTAGAAAGCATTGGTGACCCCATAAGATATCAGAGCAGAGTTAGACCATTTGGCCCATTGAGTCTATTCCACCTTTCAATCATGGTTGATATGTTTCTCAACCCCATTCTCCCCATAACCCTTGATCCCCTTACTAATCAAGAACCTACCCATCCCTGTCTTAAATACACTCAATGACTTGGCCTCCACAGCCCTCTGGCTGAAGAAATTCCTCCTTATCTCAGTCTTTCACTGGAGTATTACGTACAATTCTGGAGGATGTAATTGCATTGGAGGCTGTGCACAAGAGGTTCACTAGATTGATTCCAGAGATGGAAGGCTTGTCTTTGGAGGAGAGTTTGAGCAGTTTAGGCATACACTGACGAGAGTTAGAAAGATGGAAGGACATCTAACTGAGATATATCAGATGCAGAAGGGATTGGACAAAGTGGACTTAGAGAGGATGTTAGCTTTTCTGCAGCAATATAGATTGAGAGGTCATAGTTTTAGACAAAGTAATTGGCAAATTCAAAAGAGAGATGAGGAAGAATTGCTTCTGTCAAAGGGTTGTGAATCTGTGGAATTCATTCTCCCAGAGTGTGGTAAATGCTGGGACATTGAATAAATTTAATGAGGAGATATACAGATTTGAAACTGGTGATGGGCTGAATGGTTATGGAGAGCAGGCAGGAAAGTGGAGTTGAGGCCGAGATGAGATTAGTCATGATCGTATTGAATGATGGAGCAGGCTCAAGGAGCTGAATGGCCTACTCCTGCTCCTAGCTCTTCTGTGCTGGTTCTTATGTAATACATGTCTGCCTATTAATATTTTAAATCCTTATGATTAAGGATGTCCCGTAAGCATGTCCAGTAAGCATGGCACATTTCTAGATCTATTTTCCATGTTTCCATGCTTTCATGCCCCACTTGGCTCAAAGGAAGGAGAGTTACCAACCAAACAATGGGAAAACCCACCCCCCACTCTTTCCAGTTTCATTTCTAACATTTCCATGCAACATAGGCATTATTAGCAAGAATGGTCCATCCCTAACTGCCCTTAAGCTGAGTGCCTTGCTCGAACATTGCAGAGGGTAGTTAGCATGGTCACCATGACTGAGAGAACCTCTAGATTCCAGAATTCTCTTGTTATTCACCAAAGTCTAATTCCACCAGCGTGGGGTTGGACCCTGTGTTCCCAGAGGCTTCTAGTTCTGTGATTGTGCTAATAAGCTACCATCATTCCAGTTATCAGTACACCACGTCCCCTGCAGAATTCCAGGTCCTGGGAACAACTGGTAGAGACTAGGCAAAATAGGCCACTTGAATTGAATTGAATTTATTGTCACGTGTACCGAGGCACAGTGAAAAGCTTTGTCTTGAGAGCAATACAGGCAGATCACAGAGTTAAATAACATAGATAAGTAAATAATAGGTAAACAGCAGCAAAAACAAAAACACACTTCAGAGGATATTGAAATAATGATACATCTTTATAGCAACATCTTCTTATCAACCTCCTCACAGGTTCATTTAGAGCCTCCAGGCCACCTGCCCAGAAGTAGGGAAACTACCACTGCATCACAAGAGCCTAACATACTCTGCTTTGGGATCTTCACCCTTCAGAACCACCAGGAAGTCTCTCAAATGGAAGTCACTCTCCCAAAGCATCAAAGACCAAGAGGAAAACCATTCAGACTGTAAAGAAAACATTGTGACTTTTTTTCCCTGTTCCTTTGAACTCTTTAATTTATTAGGAATACAACTGCTGTAAATGGGGCTGTAAAGGCTGTTTTACAGCCAGAGGCAGTCATGGGCAGGAGATCATTAAAAAATATCTCCAGAATTGCATTGAACTAGAGTAAGTAACTCTCCAGTGGGTTAATGTGTGGATATATTGATTGTTAAAAAACAGAATTGCATTAGAAAAACACTTTTGAAAGCCAAATGGAGTTCCAGATTTCGTACATTGGAATATAGGATACACAGCAAGGGAATTCTAATGTCCTCCCTCTAGTTGAAACGACGTGTTTGCCATTACTCTCTGCTTCCTGTCTCTCAGTCCATTCAGTCTTCATGTTGCCACTGTCCTTTTTACTCCGTAAACATTAACTTTGATCATAAGCCTATTGTCTCGTACACCACATTTAAAACATTGCCCTCACCAACCTGCTCTTCAATATACTTCAACAAGTTAATTGAACATAATTTGACCTTAACAAATCTGGGTTTTCCATAATGAACCCATATTTGCCCAAGTGACTTAACTTTATCCTGAATCATTGTGTCTAAACGCTTCCCCACCACTGAGGTTAAGCTGACTGACCATCTGTTGTTGAGGTACTCTCTACATCCCTCTTGGAATAAAGGTGTAACATTTGCAATTTGCTCGTCCACTAGCACCACCCCTCCTCCTGAGACTATTACTGGCAGCGCCTCCATAACTTCTACTCTCACTTTACTCTATCCCCGTGGATGTATTTGATTTGGGCTTGGTGTTTTATCTGACATCCTCGGTAATCCACGCTCCCTCGAATTTAGTTTTCTTTAAAGTGGATCCAGAAGGTTCATGCTTGACAGTGATTTCCAAAATTTCCAATCAACATTGAGAATGGTGTTGACACACTGGTTGGCAGGTACGGACCCTCAGGATGGGGACATACATGCAACTTAGAGAGAACTTGTCCACAATACTTCCTCCTTATCAATCTAAATCTTTCACGTATCTAAACTCCCTCTGTTTCACTATGATAGACACATAGACTTATAGAAGTCTACTGCATGGGAACGGGCCTTCTGTCTAACCTGCCCATGCTGTCCAGTTTTCACAATCAATCTAATCCCATTTCCCTGCGTTTGGTCCATATCTCTCCATACCTATCCCATCTATGTACCTGTATGAATGTTTCTTAAATGACAGAATTGTACTCGCTTCCACCATTACCTCTGGCATCCCATTCCGGACACTCACTACCCTCTGGGTGAAACAGTTGTCCTTCTGGACCCTTTTCTATCTCTCCCCTCTCACCTTTAACATATGCCCTCTAGTTTTGTACTGCCCCACCCCGGGGAAAAGCTATTGGGTATCTACCTCATCTAAACCTCTCATGATTTTATAGACCTTTATAAGGCCACCTCTCGATCTCCTATGCTCCAGGGGACGACGTCCCAGCCTAACCAAGTTGGAGCAAATTAATGCAGATACTGGAATCTGTACTGAAAACAGAAAATGCCGGAGATCACAGCGGGTCAGGCAGCATCTATGGAGACAGCAGGCTATGTTTTGAGTCTAGATGACTCTTCATCAGAGTCGAAGTGAAGTGTGATGGGGCACCTAGCCTATCCAACCTCTCCCTATAATTCAAATCTCCCAGTCCAGGTAACAGGGAGAAAGTGAAGACTGCAGATGCTGGAGACCAGAGTTGAAAAGTGTGGTGCTGGAAAAACACAGCAGGCTAGGCAGCATCCGAGGAGCAGGAGAATTGACGTTTCGGGCATTCCTGAAGAAGGGCTTATGCCCGAAACGTCGATTCTCCTGCTCCTCGGATGCTGCCTGGCCTTCTGTGTTTTTCCAGTCCAAGTAACACCCTAGTAAATCTTTTCTGCACTCTTTCTAGTTTAATAATATCTTTTCTGGAGTGGGATGACCAGATCTACAGGCAGGACCTTTGGGAGGGTGATGTTGTCGTGGTAACATCATCGAACTAATCAAGACAAAGTCACCATCGTCTTATCAGACCACAGACCTGCTCAGTTATTTGATCTTAGAGTAGGATAAAAGGCTGGCACAACATCGAGGGCCAAAGAGCCTGCACTGTACTGTACTGTTCTATGTTCTATGAGCAAGAGGACGACTGGTGATGGTTTAACCTTGAAGGTCACCACACTTCAGGTGAGCGGAGAGGTTGAGGAGAGTCTTTCATGGGAACTTCAGCTGGTGTAGGAATTAAATCCCTGATGTTGGTGTTACTCTACATTACAGACCAGCTGTCTGGCCTATTGAACCAATCACCCCCTCCAAACTAGCAACCCAGAGGCTAAGGCTGATCTTCTGGGTTCCAATTCCACCAAAGCAGGAGCAGGATTGAAACTGATTTGAGAACTGGTGACCATCACTGATCAGTGCAAAGACGCATCTAATTCATTAATGTCCTTAGGGGAAAGGCATCTGCCTTCCTTACCCAGTCTGGTCTACATGTGACTCCAGACCCACAGCAATGTGGTTGACAATTAACAACAGTCCAAGGTGACCCAGAAAGACACTCAATTCAAGGTCAATTAGGGATGGACTTGTCAAATGTTGGGCTGACCTAAGGTGAATCAAAAGAAAAACTGTGCAGGCATTCCCTTCCTTGCTAAAGCCACATGCAAAATATTCATTTAACCCCACAGGGGAATGATGAGGAGGAATTATCTTTCTCAAAGTGAAAATCAGTACACCTGAGCAGGTAGATGCTGGGACACTGAATAAATATAAGGAGGAAATAGATTTTTAATTAGTAATGGGTTGAAGGGTTATGGAGAACAGAGTTGAGGCCAAGATGAGATCAGCCATGATCATATTAAATGGCGGAGTAGCTGATTGGCCTACTCCTGCTTCTAGTTCTGACGTTATTGTGTCTCCCACTTCCACGCATAAGGTCCTTCTTCGCCCCTACCTCTCAACGATACCCATTTTACTATCCACATGTCTGAAAATAGAGGGTCAGCATTTAAAAGCAGAGAGTCTCTGCTAGACCTCTTTAAAAAAAAAACAACAGACTCGAAAATTCACTTGGGAGTATTTCAAACAATTTGGGGCACAACATTTGGAAAAAAAAGGCATAAAGGCCTGAGAAAGGGCACCGAGGAGATTTACCAAGTTTCAAGGGGTTCATTTATGAAGAAAGTTGAAGAAAGTTCTGACTGCTCTCCTTGCAAATGGAAAGGTTAAAAGCTGACTTAACCGAGCTTCCCAAGATGATGAGAGGTTTCAATAGCGAAAGAAAATAAATTATACCCCCTGGCAAAAGGGTCAATAACCAGATTCAAAATCTTCAGCAAAAGATCCAGCAAGGAGATAAGGAGAAATATTTGTTTTTACAATCTGACAGTTGTCACAGTCTGAGAAGTTATAGCTGAAAGCACAGTGGAAGGTGATTCCATGAATAATTTTACAAGTGGGTTGGACAGGTACTTGTGGAGAAACTTACAGGGTTCCAGACAGAAAGCAGGACCAAACACGACTGTCCTCTCCACGGCAGGTCCTTCCTGTACATTTCCATAAATGCATGTGGCCTGTTGCAAGAAGCCTGTTAGAGATTTGTAAAGGGGAGTTTGAAGAATCCCCACAATATGACAGAATTATCTTCAAAAAGAGAACTGGAGTATCAAGGCTTAATTTAAAATAACAATTCTATTGAGAAGCCCAAAGGGAAATCTAACTGAAGCCTCCAAACGTTGAGAAAGACTTTAATAATGAAAGGTTGTTTCTACTGGCTGGTGAATCAGGCAGGAAAGGGTTCAAGTCATTAATAGAAATTTCAATGATTTTCCAAGTGTCCTTATGGCAAATACAAAAGCATCACTTAAAAATGGACTCGATGACGGACTGAAATGGAAAGGATTCACTTTTAAAAACCGAAAAAACTGTGGATGCTTTAAATCATAAACAAACACAGAGATTATTGGAAAAACCCAGCAGGTCTGGCAGCATCTGTGGAGAGAAATCAGGATTAACTTCTACTGCATGGCATCAGGCCCACACCCATAAGCTTGGGTTCAAGACACACCAACGGAGGAGAAGGCAGGGTCAAAAAACTTTCTTCAAGCTTGGACTTCTTCATTATACTGTTTATTACAAAGCTACATATTACAAAACATGGTACTGATATTAATTTTATAGATGCACCATAGAAAGACTGGCCACAAACACAGCCCAGTCCATCACACAAACCAGCCTTTCTTCCATTGACTCCGTTGCCTTGGGAAAGCAACCAACATCATCAAAGACCTCTCCCACCCCAGGTATACTCTCTTCCACCCTCCTCCATAGGGCAGAAGATATAAAAGTTTGTGTACACGCACAAATAGATTCAAGAACAGCTTCTTCCCTGCTGTCATTAGATTTTTGAATGGAGCTCTCAAATTTTAAATTTAATGTTGATCTCGGTCTCTGTGCACCTTCTCTTCAGCTGTAATATTGCGTTCCTTACTCTGTTCTACTACCTTGTTGCACTTTGTGTGGTATGATCTGCCTGTCCTTCACACAAAACAAAACTTTTCACAGTACCTAGGTACATGTGATAATAATAAATCAAATCAAATCAAAAATGATGCATCAGGTTCTAATTATACAGTTACACTATTTAAAGACTGTTCCATAAACTCTGCCACCCAATGCTAGTCAATCTACTCCACATACTGCTCTGCACATTCTTTTAACTTTCACATGACTAGTGTTGAGGCTTCCACACCAGCTCTCCATCTGTTTCATGCTCCCTCTCTTGACTCCACCCATACAGTGCTATTTATGCTCAGTGAGCAACAGTCTTGTGCCATCGTTGCAAGGTTACTCCAGAGTCTAGAACCTTGACTCAAGTCATGTCGGGAAAGTAGTAAACAGAATGAGAATAGGAACCTGTAATTGAACAACAATAACTGGCCAATTTCCATACAATAGCTGCTGTTATTGAATAGGTAAAAACAATGACTGCAGATGCTGGGAACCAGATTCTGGGTTAGTGGTGCTGGAAGAGCACAGCAGGTCAGGCAGCATCCGATGAGCAGTAAAATCGACGTTTCGGGCAAAAGCCCCTTATTCCTGATGAAGGGATTTTGCCCGAAACGTCGATTTTACTGCTCCTCGGATGCTGCCTGAACTGCTGTGCTCTTCCAGTACCACTAATCCAGAAGCTGTTATTGAATAGCCCAGCAGAAGTCCATTCAGACCATCACCAGTTAGACTGACCCACTCCATCTCTTTCTCTATAACCCTGTAGTTTTATCTCCTTCAAGGTTCCATGCAAATTCTAAACACTAGTTGCATGAATTAGTTTTTCCTTGTGTCAACTCTGGTACTTTTACCAATCCATAAGACCATAAGAAATAGGAACAAAAGAGGCCATTCGGCCCTTTGAGTCTGTTCCACCATTCAGTAGGACCATGGCTGATCCAGCACTCCTCACATCCACCTTCCTGCCCTTTCCCCATAACTCTTAATTCTCCAACTGTTCAAGAATCTCCCTATCTCAGCCTTAAATATACACAATGACTCTACCCCACTACTCCCTGTGGCAAGGAGTTCCAAAGACTCACCATCCTCTGAGAGAAGACATTTCTCCTCGTGAATAGATTAGATTCCCTACAGTGTGGAAACAGGCCCTTCGGCCCAACCAGTCCACACTGACCCTCCAAAGAGTAACTCATCCAGACCCATTTCCCTCTGACTAATGCACCTAACACGATGGACAATTTAGTATGGCTAATTCACCTGACCTGCACATCTTTGGACTGTGGGAGGAAACCCGGGAAGACATGGGGAGAATGTGCAAACTCCACACAGATAGTCACCCGAGGTTGGAATTGAACCTGGGATCCTGATGCTGTGAGGCAGCAGTGCTAACCACTGAGCCACCGTGCCACCCTTGTTTTAGTTTTAAATTAGCATCACTATATTCTGAGGCTATGCCATCTGGTCCTAAACTCTACCATGCCCTTTAAGAATTTTACAAGTTAAGCCCTTTAAGAATCCTCTATGTTTCAATGAGATTACCTCTCATTCTTCTAAACTCCTATGGGCGGAGTCCAAATATGCTTAGCCTTTGCTCATAAGACAATCCCTCCATACCCAGGATCATCTCTGAACTGTGTCCAATAAAATGATATGTTTCTTTCAACAAGGGACCAAAGCTGCTCCCAGTGCTCCTGATGTGGTCTCCCAGCACCTTGTACAGTTGCAGTAAGATTTCCCTCCTCTTATACCCCAACCCCTTCAAATTAGGACCAGCATTCCATGAGCCTTCCTGATTACCTACTGCCCCGTGTGCTCGCTTTCCACGTTTCGTGTACAAGTCCCACACAAGTCCCTTTGTGTTGCAGCTTTCTGCAGTTTTTCTCCATTTAAAAAAAAATTTTGTTCCCCCTTCCAAGATGAACAACTTCACATTTTCCCACGTTGTACTCCACTTGCCAACGTTTTGCCCACTTACTTAACCTATCAATATCTCTCTGCAAACTGTTTGCATCCTTCTCACCACCTGCCATTCCACCTGTTTTTGTACTGTCTGCCCATTTGACTCCAGTACATTCACTTCCTTCCTCCAAGTTATTAGTATTTATTGTAAACAGTTGCGGTCCCAGCACTGGTAGCTGTGGAACCCCACTAGTCAAGGGCCACCAATCTGAAAAATAACCCCTTAGCCCGGCTTGCTGATCATGAGCCAATTCTCTGTCCAGGCCAATACACTACTCTCAACAGCGTGGGCTCTTATTTTCTTACTTATCTTTTATGAGGTATCTTCTCAAATACCTTCTGGAAGTCCAAGGACAACACATCTACCGGTTCCCCTCTATCCATTCTGGTTGAGACTTCCTCAAAAGACACAAATAAATCGGTCTGACATGTTTTCCATTTCATGAGGCCTTGCTGACTCTGCTTGATTAGATTATGATTTTCTAAATGTTCTGCTGTCACTTCCTTAATAATTGTTTCCAATACTTTTCCAACAATAGATGTTCGGCTAACTGGCCTACAGTTACCTGATTTTTGCCTGCCTCCCTCCCTTTAGGGGTGGTGGCACATTGGCAGTTTTCCAAATCTTCTGGTACTTCTCCAGAATCCAATGATTTTTGAAAAATTACAACCACCAATCACAAGAATGCTAATTCATTTCAGGCTCACCTCAAACATGTGTCTTCCAATTATCAACTCTCCATTTACTGCAAACAGCTCCTTTTTATTTACTCTCTCGAAGTACTTCAGGATTTTAACCATTTCTTTGATCTAAATACTCTTCAGATTAAGATTTCACTGTCAATGAATATCATGATTCATTAAAACCTCAAGACCACTCTTCTGTACACTTTCTTCATCTGTTCCCAATTATTTTGGAGTCACATTTCTGCCTCCCTTTTCCAAGTGACATGATTGTACTCCTACATGTTAAACAACAACTCCCAGCTTTTAGAAACTTCCTCAAACTGTTCCAATTCTTCTGCCAACTTTTTCTCACGGCTGATGTTGCTTCCTGATTTACCACCAGCAAACAGATGAAATTTATTCCTGGATACAGAATGGGCTTGAAGGTTAATAATCCAGACAACAACTGAGTTTGAATCCCATTGCGTTTGTTCAAGAAGTCGAAATAAATCTTTTCGCAAATGTGGAAATAAGATAGGCATATGGAGGATAGTGGGCTAGTGTAGGTTAGGTGGGCTTGGATCGGCGCAACATCGAGGGCCAAAGGGCCTGTACTGCGCTGTATTTATCTATCTTCTATTAAAAAAAAAGAAAAAAGATGCTGGTGTCAGGAAAAGTAGCCATGAAGCTTTTGGATTGTTGTTAAAAGCCTCTCCTGGTTCTCTAATGCCCTTGAGGGAAGCTAATATGCCATCCTTAACTAGACTGGGACTATATGTGACTCCAGACTTCATAGCAATGCAATTGACTTTCCACAGCCCTCTAAAACTTTCCCAGAGTGGGGGATTCAATTACTAGGGTCACGAGTTCAGGAGTGTGGTGCTGAAGAAGCACAGCAGGTCAGGCAGAATCTGAGGAGCAGTATCTGTTCCTCAAATGCTGCCTGACCTGCTGTGCTTCTCCAGCACCACACTCTCGACTCACGAGTTCAACATAAGAGGGGAAAGGTTTAAGGGAGATATGCATAGAAGGTTCTTTATGCAGAGGGTGGTGGGTGCCTGGAATGCATTGCCAGTGGAGGTGGTAGAGGCCAGCACCATAGCGTCACTTAAGATATATCTGGACAGATATATGAATGGACAGACAGCACAGGGATACAGATCCTTAGAAAATAGGCAACAGGTTTAGATGAAGGATTTGGATCAGCCCAGGCTTGGAGGGCCGAAGGGCCAGTTCCTGTGCTGTAATTTTCTTTGTTCTTTTTTCTTTGAAACGCTGCAGTAAGCTGTTGGGAAGGTGATGATGGTACAGTAGTAATATCATTGGGCTAGTAATGTTTTGTATCTGGGACATGGGGATCGCTGGCTGACCAGCAATTATTACTCATCCCTAGCTGCGCTTGAACTGACTGGCTTGCTAGGCCATTTCAGAGGGCAGCTGAAAGTCAACCACATTGCTGTGTGCCTGGAGTCACATGTAGGTCAGACTGGGTGAGGATGACCGATTCCTTCCCTGAAAAACATTAGGAACGCCAAGTGGGTTGTTTTTTCTGACAATCGACAATGCTTACATCAGTTGATTCTTAATTCTTCTTCATGAAATTTAATTTCTACCATCTGCTGTGGTGTTATTCAAACCCAGGTCCCCAGAATATTAATTGAGTTTTTGAATTAATAATCTAGCGATAATACCACTAGGCCATCGCCTCACCAGATGCTTCTAATAATCCTGTTGCATTAATACTCTTGGTACGTGGGTTCCAATCCCACGACCGTAGGTTAAATGTGAACCTGGTTGCTAAAGCTGGCACCTAAAAGCTATTATTGATTACCATGAAAACTCATCTGGTTCACTATCCCTTTGGGGGAAGGAAGTCTGCTGGCCTACATGCGACCAGACACACGGCAACGTGAGTGACTTCTAACCACTCTCTGACATAGTCCAGCTAACCACTCAGGGATGGGCAATGTCCACATCCCATGAAAAATATAAAAGAGCACATTTGTATGAAGGTCTTATCCAGCAAGGAGAATCTGATCTTCTCCAGGGCAACTACAGGTGGGCAGTAATTGCTGGCCCAGCCAGCAACACCCACTTCCTGTGAATAAATACATTATCATTGATACTTGCAAGAATGATTTGCTTTTTAACTTGCAACAGCCTCAAAGTGGATAATGGATAATTCTCAAAAGGTAGTGAATTCTGTAGCTCTTTTACCTCAGAGAGTTGTTGAGGCTAGATCACTAAAAAACTTTTTAAAGATGAGGCAGCAGAGTTTTTTTTTAAATATTCAGGAGTTGAGGGCTATGATGGGTATGTATAAAACAGGAGTTGAGGGCTATGATGCGTATGTATAAAACAGGAGTGGAAGCCTGGGGAAGATCAACAACTATCTTGTTGAATGTTAGGGCAGTATTGAAGGGCTGCTGCTCAGAGGGGAAGGGGGAAGAGGAGCAGAGCTTTAGTCACAGCAGCAACAGTATCTGGAGAGATAGAGACTGTGCCTTTAAAAATTCCTCTCTCCATCTCCTTATCCAACTAATTTGCAGCCTTCTTCACTCTGCAATTTCCTACAGGATCATAGAGTCCCTACAGTGCAGATAAAGACCATTCATCCCATCAAGTCTACACCGACCCTCCCACCCTATCCCCGGAACTCCACATTTACCATAGTTAATCCAATAAGTCTCCACATCCATGAACACTATGGGGCAATTTAGCATAGCCAAAACATCCCCTAACCTGCACACCAATGGACTGAGGGAGTAATCCCATACAGACATGAGGAGAATGTGCAAACTCCACTCAAACAGTCACCCAAAGCTGGAATCGAACCTGGATCCCTGGCACTGTGAGGCAGCAGTGCTAACTACTGAGCCACCGTGCCCCCCATACTTATCATTTGCTAATGTCCTGGTTTCAGAAGAAAGCATGGGGGGGATCATCATCATTTACACTTCACACTTTCATTGTTATTGTTATAATTGCTACTAAGAGACACATACACCACAAAAACAAAGTAGTTATGAGCATTCATAAGATAGTTTGGCCTCAGTTGGAGCATTGTGCCAACAAGGGTTTAAGAAGGATATGAAAGGATTAGAGCGAGTGCATAAAAAATACGCAAGAATGGTTCCATTGATAAGGAGCTTCAGTTGTGAAGATAAATTGGGGATGGTGAGAACATTTGGAAAAAGAAGATTGAGAAGTGATCTGATAGAGGTGTTTAAAATCATGAGGGGTCATAGAGTTATAGAGCCACATAACACAGAAACAGACCCTTCGGTCCAAGTTGTCCATGACCAGCAAGTTTCCCAAATTAAACTGGCCCCACTTGCTTGCTTTTGGCCCCATATCCCTCTAAACCTTTCCTATTCATTTACCTGTCCAAATGTTGTGACTGCACCCACATCCACCATTTCCTCTGGCTTGTGATTTTCAAATGAACCTGTTGCACTGTAAACTGGTTTCGTGTGACTTCTGACCTTGTCCACCTGTACCTCCATCTCAACACTGAAGGGAATGAGCCAAGCCGCAGGTATTTTTTTTAAACAATAATTATTAAGACTAGCTTTACATTAAATACACTGCTGCGGTGGTGAAATTTGAACCTATGCCTCAACATTACCTTTGGCCATTGGAAATTACATAACCATTATGGCACCAACTCCCTGGATTCTTTCCCCACAGAAGCTGTGAGAGTTGCTGAGTTTTCTGGGGTTTATTCTGTAGTGGGGGGGGGGGACTTTCAGCAAATTTGGGACGGGAGGGTCAAGTTTTGGTTTGTTTTGCAACACCAGGTTGAGATCAAGGGACTTGAGATTGAGCACTTTTGGGATTAGAAAGTTTGAGATTAGGAAAGTTTGGATCTTGTTCGATTTGGGATTTGAAAGATTTGGGATTAAGTGGATTTGAGATTATTTAAATTTCAGACTAGGAAGGTTTCAGATTACTAAATTAGAGTTAAGAAAGTGGGTTCAGTAGATTTACGGTCAGAAAGATTTTTAAGAAAGGTATTTAAGATGATAAAGCTCACTTTATCCCCAAAAAATTTACATGACATTTTGAAAATATTGAAAACTTGCAAAAATTGGAATGCTAATTTGAATTAACCATAGTTTTCAGAAAGAATACTGTGTTATTGTCTGTTGGCACATCACTCAAATCTCCAAGCCTTCTCAAATTTGATGCAATTACCAAGAAGCCATACATACTTAGATTGAATTTAACAAGTGAGTAACTATCAAGGCAATTGGAATTTCTTGGAGATTAAAAAATAGGGAAGTCTTGGTACAATTGTATAGGGTGTTGATGAGGCTACATGTGGAGTATTGTGTACAGTTTTGTTCCCTGTACTTAAGGAAAGGAGGTAGTTCCATAGCAATGATTCCTGGGATGAAGGAATTATCTTATCAGGAATGGCTAAACAGTTTATGTCTCTTTCATTAGAGTAAGGGGTGACCTTATTGAAACATTCATCTTCTCGCGAGGGAATCTCAACCTAGGAGATATGTCACAGGATAAAGAGTCATTCATTTAAAACTGTGATGCACAATAATTCCTTCTCTCAAAAGGTAGTGAATTCTGTAGCTCTTTTACCTCAGAGAGTTGTTGAGGCTAGATCACTAAAAAACTTTTTAAAGATGAGGCAGCAGAGTTTTTTTTTAAATATTCAGGAGTTGAGGGCTATGATGGGTATGTATAAAACAGGAGTTGAGGGCTATGATGCGTATGTATAAAACAGGAGTGGAAGCCTGGGGAAGATCAACAACTATCTTGTTGAATGTTAGGGCAGTATTGAAGGGCTGAATGTCCTTCTCCTGCTCCTATTTCATACGTAGAGATGCTGCAGTATGGTTTTAGGATCCTAGACCAACCTTGCAATGATGTCAAAGAGCTGCTTCTCACTGGACATAAATAGTACAGTGTGGACAGAGTTAAAGAAAGAAGAAAGAAACAGATGAAGAGCTGGGCTCAACAACAAGCATACTGTTTTGGATACTGTTGTGGGGGATGACTTACCAGGGGTAAGCATTGGGGCACAGGTCTCTGGCGCAGAGTCTGTCCCTGCTGCTCAGAGGGGAAGGGGGAAGAGGAGCAGAGCTTTAGTCACTGGGGACTTCATTGTTAGGGAACAGATAGGAGGTTTTGTGGGAACAAGAGAAACTCACAGCTGATGTGTTGCCTCCCAGGTGCCAGGGTTCACGATGTCTCTGATCTTGTATTCGGGATCTTTGAGGGCGAGGGGGAGCAGCCCCAAGTCGTGACCCACATAGGCACCAACGACATAGGTAAGAAGAAAGGTGGGGATTTAAGGCAGAAATTCAGGGAGCTAGGGTGGAAGCTTAGAGCGAGAACAAACAGAGTTGTTATCTCTGGTTTGTTGGCCATACCACGTGCTAGCAAAGCGAGGAACAGGGAGGGTCTTGGATTCTTGGATAACTGGGGCTCTTTCTGGGGTAGGTGGGACCTCAACAAACAGGATGGTCTTCACCTGAACCAGAGGGGTACCAATATCCTGAGGGGGGGGGGGGGAATTTGCTAATCGTCCACAGGAGGTGGAGCGTAGTGAGGTCAGGGATAGGTTTACAAGGTCGCGAGAGGGCACCAGTAATCAGGATGTTGGTTTGAAATGTGTGTACTTCAATGCCAGGAGCATCCAGAATACGGTGGGTGAACTTGCAGCATGGGTTGGTACCTGGGATTTCAATATCGTGGCCATTTCAGAGACATGGCTAGAAGGGGGACAGGAATGGTTGTTGCAGATTCCGGGATTTAGATGCTTCAGTAAGAACAGAGAAGATGGTATAAGGGGAGTGGGGGGAGGGTAGTATTGTTAATCAAGGGTAATATTACAGCAGCTGAGATAATGTTTGAGAACTCATCCACTGAGGTCGTTTGGGCTGTGGTTAGAAACTGGAAAGGAGAGGCCACCCTGTTGGGAGTTTTCTATAGGCCTGCGAATTGTTCTAGCGATGCCAAGGAAAGGATAGCAAAGATGATTCTCAATAGGACCGAGAGTAACAGGGTAGTTGTTATAGAGGACCTTAACTTCCCCAATATTGACCGGGAATACTATAGTTCAAGTTGTTTAGATGGATCAGTTTTTGTTCAATGTGTGCAGGAGGGTTTTCTGACACAGTATGTAGACAGATCAACAGGGGGCGATGACATATTGGATTTAGTACTGGGGAATGAACCCAGCCAGGTGTTAGATTTGGAGGTAGGTGAGCACTTTGGCGATAGTGACCACAATTGGGTTATGTTTACAATAGCAATGGGCAAGGATAGATACATACCGCAGGGAAAGAGGTATAACTGGGGAATAGGCAATTATGATGTGATTAGGCAAGATTTAGGATGCATAGGATGAGTAAGGAAACTGCAGGGTTGGACACACTTGAACTGTGGAGCTTATTCAGGGAACAATTACTATGGGCCCTTGATAAGTATATACCAATCAGGTAGGGAGGTAGTTGTCAAGAGAGGGAACCATGGGTTAGTAAAGAAGTTAAAGCTCTTGTCAAGAGAAAGAAGAAGGCTTATGAGAGGATGAAGTGTGAAGGCTCAGTTCGAGGTCTTGAGATTTATAAGTTAGCCAGGAAAGATCTAAAGAGAGAGCTAAGAAGAGCCAGGAGGGGATATGAGAAGTTGTTGCCAATAGGATCAAGGAAAATCCTAAGGCCTTCTATAGGTATATCAGGAATAAAAGAATGACTAGAACAAAATTAGGGCCAATCAAAGACAGTAGTGAGAAGTTGTGTGTGGAATCTGAGGACATAGGAGAAGTGATTAATGAATACTTTTCATCATTATTCACATTGGAAAAGGGCAACGTTAGTGAGAATATGGAGATACAGGCTACAGGATTAGATGGGATTGCAGTTGACAAAGAAGAGGTTTTAGCAATTTTAAAAATCCAAAAATAGATAAGGTCTTTGCTTGGAAAGGGTGCAGAGGAGATTTACTAGGATGTTGCCTGGTATGGAGGAGAGGTCTTACGAGGAAAGGCTGAGGGACTTGAGGCTGTTTTCATTAGAGAGAAGAAGGTTGAGAGGTGACTTAATAGAAACATATAAAATAATCAGAGGGTTAGATAGGGTGGACAGGGAGAGCCTTTTTCCAAGTATGGAGACGGCGAGCACGAGGGGGCATAGCTTTAAATTGAGGGGTGATAGATATAGGACAGATGTCAGAAGTAGTTTCTTTTACTCCGAGAGTAGTAATGGTATGGAATGCTTTGCCTGCAACGGTAGTAGATTCGCCAACTTTAAGTGCATTCAAGTCGGCATTGGACAAACATATGGATGTACATTGAATAGTGTAGGTTAGATGGGCTTCAGATTGTGACTGGTCGGTGCAACATCAAGGGCCGAAGGGCCTGTACTGTGTTGTAATGTTCTATGTTCTATCCTTGGGCCAGATGGATTAATCCTTGGATTCTCTGGGAAGCCAGGGAGGAGATTGCAGAGCCTTTGGCTTTGATTTTTATGTTATCATTGTCAACAGGAGTAGCAAATGTTGTTCCCTTGTTTAAGAAGGTGAATCAGGACAATCCCAGTAATTAGAGGCCAGTGAGCCTTACTTCGGTTGTGAGTAAGGTGTTGAAAAGGTGAGAAGAGATAAGATTTATAGTCATCTTGAAAGGAATAATTTGATTAGGGATAGTCAACACAATTTTGGATTACATCTCCTGCCACCCTGTCTCCTTCAAAATGCTATCCCGTTTTCCCAATTCCACTGCCTCTGCCGCATTTGCTCCCAGAAGGACCAGTTCCACCACAGGACACCAGATGGCCTCCTTCTTCAAATACTCTAATTACCCCTCCCACATGGTTGATGATGCCCTCCAGTGCATCTCATCCACATCCTGCACCTCCGCCTTCAAATCCACCCCTCCAACCGCAGCAAGGACAGAACTCTCCTGGTCCTCGTCTTCCACCCCACCAACCTCCAGATATATTGCATCATCCTTCGCCATTTTCATAACCTACGAATGGACCCCACCATCAGGGATATATTTCCCTCCCCAACCCATCCACTTTCTGTGAAGACCAGTCCCTCAATAACTCCCTGGTAATTTCTGCTTCGAATCCTCCCACTTCCTCCAGACCAAAGGGGTAGCCATGGGCATACGTATGGGCCCCAGCTATGCCTGTCTCTTTGTTGGCTACGTAGAACAGTCGATCTTCCGTAATTGCACCGGCACCACTCCCCACCTCTTCCTCCGCTACATTGATGACTGCATTGGCGCCACCTCGCGAGGAGGTTGAGCAATTCATCAACTTCACCAACACATTCCACCCTGACCTTAAATTTACCTGGACCATCTCTGACACCTCCCTCCCCTTCCTGGACCTCTCCATCTCCATTAATGACAACCGACTTGACAACGACATTTTTAACAAACCCACTGACTCCAACAGCTACCTGGATTACACCTCTTCCCACCCTACCTCCTGCAAAAATGCCATCCCGTATTCCCAATTCCTCCACCTCATCTGCTCCCAGGAGGACCAGTTCCACCACAGAACACACCAGATGGCCTCCTACAATTTCCCTTCCCACGTGGTTAAAGATGCCCTCCAACGCATCTCATCCACATCCCGCACCTCCGCCCTCAGACCCAACCCCACCAACCGCAACAAGGACAGAACGCCCCTGGTGCCCACCTTCCACCCTACCAACCTTCGCAAATCATCTGCCGACATTTCCGCCACCTCCAAACAGACACCACCACCAGGGATATATTTCCCTCCCCACCACTCTCCGCCTTCCGCAAAGACCGTTCCCTCCGTGACTACCTGGTCAGGTCCACGCCCCCCTACCACCCACCCTCCCATCCTGGCACTTTCCCCTGCCACCGCAGGAACTGTAAAACCTGTGCCCACACCACCTCCCTCACCTCCATCCAAGGCC
>NC_057716.1:102177343-102200407 GCF_004010195.1 Chiloscyllium plagiosum
CCCTCCTGGCACCTTCCCCTGCCACCGCAGGAATTGCAAACCTTGAGCCCATACCTCCTCCATCACCTCCATCCAAGGCCCCAAAGGAGCCTTCCACATCCATCAAAGTTTCACCTGCACATCCACCAGTGTCATTTACTGTATCCATTGCCCCCGGTGCAATCATCTCTACACTGGGAAAATAGGACACCTACTCTCAGATCGCTTTAGAAAACATCTCCAGTACACCCGCACCAACCAACCCCACCGCCTAATGGCTGAGCACTTCAACTCCCCCTCCCACTCTGTCAAGGACATGCAGGTCCTGGGCCTCCTCCATTACCACTCCCTCATCACCCGACACCTCATCTTCCACCTCGGGACCCTCCAACCCCATGACATCAATATGAATTTCACCAGTTTCCTCATTTCCTTTCCTTCCACCTTATTCCTGATCCAATATTCTAACTCAGCACTGCCTTCATGACCTGCCCTACCTGTCCACTGTCCTCTCCGACCTATCACCATTACCCCTACCTCCACCTACCTATTGCACTCTCAGCTATCTTCCCCCCAGCCCAACCCCCCTCCCCTTTATCTCACCACCCCCCCCGCTCACAGCCTCATTCCTGATGAAGAGCTTTTGCCCGAAACGTCGATTCTCCTGCTCCTCGGATCCTGCCTGACCTGCTGTGCTTTTCCAGCACCACAATCTTGACTCTAATCTGCAGTCCTCACTTTCGCCATCTCCAAAAGGAGACAATATAACCACTGTCCCTTGACATTCAATGGCAATACCATCATTAAATCCTCCCACTATCAACATCCTGGGGATTAGCACTGACTAAAAACTCAACCGAACACATCACATAAATACAGTGGCTACGTAACAACTAGGAGCAGGAGTAGGCCATCTGGCCCCTCGAGCCTGCTCCACCATTCAATAAGATCATGGCTGATCTTTTCATGGCTTCAGATCCACTTAGCCATCCTTCTCACCATAATCCTTAATTCCTTTCCTGCTCAAAAATCTATCTACCTTTGCCTTAAAAAATATTCAATGAGGAAGTCTCAGCTGTTTCATTGGGCAGGGAATTCCACAGATTCACAACCCTCTGGGTGAAGAAGTTCCTTCTCAATTCAGTCCTAAATCTGCTCCCCCTAATTTTGAGGCTGTGCCCTCTTGTCCTAGTTTCACCAGCCAGTGCAAACATCCTCTCTGCTTCATAATTTTACTGGTTTCGATAAGATCCCCCTCATTCTTCTAAATTCTAATGGATATAATCCCTGTCTGCTCAGTCTCTCCTCATAAGCCAACCCCCTCAACTCCGGAATCAACCTGGTGAACCTCCTCTGCACCCCCTCCAGTGCCAGCACATCCTTTCTCAAGTAAGGAGACCAAAACTGCACATAGTACTCCAGGTGTGGCCTCACTAGCACCCTATGCAGCTGCAGCATAACCTCCCTGTTTTTAAACTCAATCCCTTCAGCAATGAAGGACAATATTCCATTTGCCTTCCTAATTACCTATTGCACCTGCAGACCAAGTTTCTGTGATTCACGCTCAAGGACCCCAGGTCCCTCTGCATAGCAGCCTGCTGCAATATTTTACCATTCAAATAATAATCCTTTTTACTGTTATTCCTATCAAAATGGATGACTTCACATTTATTAAATTGACTCCATCTGCCCATTCACTTAAACTATCTGTGTCCGTCTGCAAAATTTCAGTCTGCTGCACACTTTGCTCTGCCACTCATCTTGGTTTCATCCACAAACTTTGACACACTACTTGTGTTCCCCAACTCCAAATCATCTATGTAAATTGTGAATAATTGCAGTCCCAACACTGATCCCTGAGGCACACCACTAGTCACTGATTGCCAACCAGAATAGCACTCATTTATTCCCACTCTTCGCTTCCTGTTAGTTTCTCTATCTATGCTAATACATGCATCTTTATCTTATGCAGTAGACTTTTGTGTGGGACTTTGTTGAATGCCTTCTGGAAATCTAGATACACCACATCTACTGGGTTCCCTACAAGAACAGGTCAGAGGTTAGGAATACTGAGGCAGATAATTCACCTCTTGACTCCCCAGAGTCTGTTTACCATTCATAAGGTACAGTGAGGAGTGGGATGGAATACTCTTCACTTGCCTGGATGAGTGCATCTCCAACAACCCTCAAGAAACTTGACATCATTCAGGACAAAAGCAACCCACTTGACTGGCACCACATCCACAAACATCCACTCCCTCCACCACCAATGCTCAGTAGCAGCAGTGTATACTATCTACAAGATGCACTGCAGACATTCACCAAAGATCCTTAGACAGCACCTTCCAAGCTCATGATCGCTTCCTTCTGGAAGGACAAGGGCAGCAGACACATGGCAACACCACAACCTGGAAGTTCCCCTTCAAGCCACTCACCATCCTGACTTGGAAATATATTGTCTTTCCTTCAGTATCTTTGGGTCAAAATCCTGGAACTCTCTCCCTAAGGGGATTGTGGGTCAACCTACACATGTCGACTGCAGCAGTTCAAGAAAGCCACTCACCCTCACCTACTCAAGGGGCAACTAGGGACGGGTAATAAATGCTGGGCCCAGCCAGTGATGCCCACATTCCATGAAAAAAGACTGAACACCTCAAAATTACTGGGTTCTGGAGTGAAAAGAAATTGGTATTTATATTATCATGTTATCATAGCCTCAAGATGACTTCAATACATTTTCCAACCAACAAATGTCAATACATGGTCACTGTTGTAGGAACCCTTTTGGCTCATTTGAGCATAACAGGCTCCCAGAGTCAGTGGTATGACAGTGACCAGATCATTGATGATGGCAATATTGGTTGAGGAGCACACATTGGCCAGTCACTCAACTTTGTTGAGTTCTTGAAACTGAGAGGACAGCTGAGAGTCAGGAGCAGCAACAAAGGAGGTCTGCCAGCAACATTTGAAAAATCTTCATAAAATTATCTTCTCTCCCATCACTCCTAGCCATTCATGCTGGATTTGTATCACAAACTGATCACAAAGAAAGTGACTTGTTTTGGTGTGTCCTTGGTTTGAAACAGTGATTGTTATGGCGCCCATGCAATATTTTATATTGTACGCTGTCCTGAGATATTTAATGACTCAACAAATCCAAAGCAATTGTTCTGCAACTGTTATTCTCTCAATATAAACATTGTCTTACATCACTGACATCAGTAGCCAGCAAAATCACTTTCCAATATTATTTTTGTACTTAGAAGGCCTGTAATACATTTTGTTGATTAAATATCTATATAATTTTGTTCCGTAATTGGTTATGTCGTTCCCAGATATCCATTGTTCAATATACTCTGCTTTATTCTGTCACAGACTGTTGCTGGTAATACCAGCATTCATTGTCCATCACAAACCAGATGTAAACCAGCTGAACTTCCTACCCCACCCTCCCCACACTCACCCCACCTTCATTAGATTCCAGCCTGCACCATACTCCAGGATATCCACTGATCCAAATATACACCACCATAATACGGTGGGCGGCACGGTGGCACAGTGGTTAGCACTGTTGCCTCACAGCGCCAGAGACCCGGGTTCAATTCCCGCCTCAGGCGACTGACTGTGTGGAGTTTGCACGTTCTCCCCATGTCTGCGTGGGTTTCCTCCGGGTGCTCCGGTTTCCTCCCACAATCCAAAAAATGTGCAGGTTAGGCAAATTGGCCATGCTAAATTGCCCGTAGTGTTAGATGAAGGGGTAAATATAGGGGAATGGGTCTGGGTGGGTTACGCTTCGGCGGGTCGGTGTGGACTTGTTGGGCCGAAGGGCCTGTTTCCACACTGTAAGTAATCTAATCTAATCAAATCTAAACTCATAGAGTCACAGAATTGCCCATCACAGAAACAGACCCTTCAATCCAACTCATCCATGCCAACCAGACATCCTAAATCAATCTAGTCCCACTTGCCAGTAATTGGCCCATATCTCTCTAAACCCTTCTTATTCTTGTATCCATCCAGATGATGTTTAAATGTTGTAATTGTACCAGCCTTCACTATTTCCTCTGGCAACTCATTCCATGCACACATCATCCTCTGCGTGAAAAAAGTTTCCCCATAGGTCCCTTTTATATCTTTCCTTTCTCATCTTAAACCCATGCTCTCTAGTTTTGGACACACTACCCCGGGGAAAAGATCCTGTCTATTTAAATTATCCATGCCCCTCATAATTTTATAAACCTCTGTAAGGTCACCTCTCAGCCTCTCCAGGGAAAACAGCCCCACCCTATTCAGCCTCTCCCCATAGCTCAAACCGTCCATCCCTGGCGACATCCTTTTCTGAACCCTTTCAAGTTTCACAATCTCCTTACTCTAGTAGGGACATCAGAGTTGAATACAGTATTCCAAAAGTGGCCTAAAAACTCTATTATATTAGAACCTTGACCTTACTTCCAAATATCCATTGTTCAACATATTAGATTACCTACAGTGTGGAAACAGGCCCTTCAGCCCAAACAGTGCATACCAACCCTCTGAAGAGTTACCCACCCAGACCCATTTTCCTCTGACTAATGCACCTAGCACTATGGGCAATTTGGTATGGCCAATTCACCTAACCTGCACATCTTTGGACTGTTGGAGGAAACCGGAGCACCCGGAGGAAACCCACGCAGACACAGGGAGAATGTGAAAACTCCCCACAGACAGTCGCCCAAGGGTGGAATCGAACCTGGGACCCTGGTGCTGTGAGGCTAACCACTGAGCTACCGTACTGTCCGAAAACCATCTGAACACACACCACCCTCCTCGACCCCATTATGTTCCAAACTGTAACTTACTCCTCTCGCTCACACATCTAGTGTATGTTTTGAGAAGGGTTTAGACACAGTTCTTAGGACTAAGGGATCGAAGGGGATCGGGAGAAACAGGGGACCGATCTGGATGATCAGCCATGTTCAGATTGAATGACTGATCAAAGGGCCGAATGGCCTACTCCTGCTGTTATTTTCTATTGCCTGTCATGTAATGTATAAAACCTGAGCTGCATAGTTTTGTTATGCTTTCACCAGTGTCTGAGCTCTGACTCTGCTGCACGATTTCCCTGCCAAACACTCAGCAATTAATCCACCCAGTGCATATATGTGATGCAAAAATATCATTTAGCTGACACTAAGCAAAAAGCTGTAATTCAATCTTCCAGCTAACATTTGTGAACCATTCAGGCATTGCATTAGGACTGTCTGTTTAGATTTCAGACTTGTAATGAGCTGCTGATTATCTCCTATATAAATTCCTATCCTGTGTATAGTGCAGATCATATTTTAACTGTGTCTCTTGCAGAAACGCTACACTCTTCCTCAGTTAAAAATCGAAATCGATAGAAATAACGTCACTGATCACATATCCTGACTGATTCCTGAACTCTGAGCCAATCACTAATGTCTCAATATTTGCACTCTCTGCCATCTGTCCTCTCCCTCATGCATTCTCCAAATCCTCATATATAACCAGGTCCAAGTTTCAAAGATATTAATAATGACACAGGGGAAAATAATCATTTCAGACTGTTTCTATTCCCCCCTAGAGTCTGAGTAAACAATTTCCATTTACAACAGGGGTGTCCTAACCATGCAGCAATTGAACTCTTCCTAACCTTGGGTTGCTGACTGACATGAATAAGACTTTATAGCATTAAAGGTTAAAGCCACTGGAACTCAATTCTATAGTAACAGGAGATTTAGAGTTGTGATGGAAAGGATGGTGAAGCATCGTCTCTGAACTAAGTTGGCTCACTTTGGTCCGTGGATATAATTTTCATCCTCCCCCAGGTCACACAGCAGCCTCCAAACCTGCATAAAATAAGCCCAATAGACAACAAATAGTCCTTTATCAGCTGCACTGCAAGCTGCCATTCAGATCACCGCATGTTGTTAGCAAGACTCTTAATGGAATGAAAATGACACAGAAAACAGTGGGGAGTCTTAGACCTTCCACCTAGATGCAACAGTCGAGAAGGCACAACAAGGTCCCCTCTTCCTCAGGAGGCTCAGGAAATTCAGCATGTCCATAAGGACCCTCACTAACTTCTACAGATGCACCATAAAAAGCTTTCTATCCAGTTGCATAATGGCTGGTATGGCAACTCCTCTACCCACAGAGAGTTATGTGCACAGTCCACACCATCACAGAAGCCAACCTCCCATCCATGGACTGCCACAGAAAGGCTGCCAACATCATCAAAGACCCCTCCCACCCAGATAATGCTCTCCTACAACCTCTTCTGACAGGCAGAAGATACAGAAGCTTGAACACACACACACTGTTCAGGAACAGTTTCTTCTCTGCCATTATTAGACTAATGAATGGACTCTCTAACTCCAAACAATGTTGAACCAAAAATAGGATTTGCAGGAAAAGCTCGGCAGGTCTGGCAGGATGTGAAGAGAAATCAGAATTAATGTTTTGGGTCCAGTAACCCTTCCTCAGAATCAAAAAATGTTGATCTTGCTTTGCACACCTCCTATGCAGTCATAATCTTGTATGCCTCACTCTGTCTCAGCACTGTATGATCAATATGTCCTTGTTTGCTAGGATTTGACTGTGCTGCTCACAAAACAAAACTTTTCACTGTACATCGGTACATGTGACTACAATAAACTAAGTCAAATCGAATCAAATCTCTTGCATGCTGCTTCGTTGTGGTCTGGACAATCCATCACAGCAATATATTGGTTACAATTGTGCAAAACAGGTGAGCAGGCAATTACCAAAGTTAAAGCACATACTAATGCTGCACAGGACATAAATATTTCGGCAGATCTTATTATGTAAAAATTGCCGATATAACAACAACAACAACTGAGTTTTAAAAATAATTTATTGTCTGTGAAATGCTTTGGGATGTTCTGAGGATCTGCAAACACTTTGTCCATATGAGTCATTTAATTTTGAAGGGAACACAATGTCTTGTCATTCATATTAAAATAACACCAAATTAATACTAACAGGGTGGCACGGTGGCACAGTGGTTAGCACTGCTGCCTCACAGCGCCAGGGACCCAGGTTCAATGCCTGCCTCAGGCAACTGTCTGTGTGGAGTTTGCACATTCTCTCCGTGTCTGCGTGGGTTTTCTCTGGGTGCTCTGGTTTCCTCCCACAGTTCAAAATACAATGTGCAGGTTATGTGAATTGGCTATGCTAAATTGCCCGTAGTGTTAGATGTAGGGGAATGGGTCTGGGTGGGTTGCTGTTCGGAGGGTTGGTGTGGACTTATTGGGCAGAAGGGCCTGTTTCCAACTGTAAATAATCTAATCTTAAAATAGCACTGGTGCTAGATTTATGATGATGACTCTGTTCAGGTCACAACATTATGAAGTATTAGTATCAAACCTTCATTCTTTTTTTACCAACATTTCCCATCTCCATCCCTAATTGCCCTTGTTAAAGATGATGCTGAGCTGCCTTCGGCTGTAGTTTTTGTGAGTAGGATGACCTACAATGCTTTTAGGGAACTCCAGGATTTTGACCCAGCAACACTGAAGGAATGGCAATATATTTCCAAGTCAAGATGGTGAGTGGCTTAAAGGAGAACTTGTGGGTGATAGAGTTCGCATACATCTGCTGCCCTTGTCCTTTTAGGTGGAAGTGGTTGTGGGTGTGGAAGGTGGAGGCTAGAATTAGGGGTAACTGTCATTTAACACAAAAGGTCATGGGTTTTTGGAGTTGTCTTCCTCAAAAGAGGTTAGGATGGATTCTCTATGCTAAACTTTCCCACAATGTCCAGGGATGTGCAGGCTGGGTGGGTTAGCTAGAAAAACATGTTACTCATTTGTCTGACCTGGTTAACAGTCCCAATCAGGGAACTCATATTCTATGAAGGCTACCTGGCTGACCTTGTTACAATCACTACACCCCTCCTCCGGACACTGAGGACATAGGTCACTTATAGAGTCATAGAGATGTACGGCATGGAACCAGACCCTTCGGTCCAACTCGTCCATGCCAACCAGATATCCCAACCCAATCTAGTCCCACCTGCCAGCACCTGGCCCATATCCCTCCAAACCCTTCCTATTTATATACCCATTCAGATGCCTGTCAAATGTTGCAATTGTACCAGCCTCCACCACTTCCTCTGCCAGCGCATTCCATACACGTACCACCCTCTGTGTGAAAAAGTTGCCCTTAGGTTTCTTGTATCTTTTCCCTCTCACCCTAAACCTATGCCCTCTAATTCTGGACTGCCTCACCCCAGGGAAAAGACTTTGTCTACTTATCCTATCCATGCCCCTCATGATTTTATAAATCTCTATAAGGTCACCCCTCAGCCTCCGACACTCCAGGAAAAACAGCCCCAGCCTATACAACCTCTGCCTATAGCTCAAATCCTCCAACCCTGGCAACATCCTTGTAAATCTTTTCTGAACCCTTTCCAGTTTCACAACATCTTTCCAACAGGAAGGAGATCAGAATTGAACATAATATGGCCCATATTGGTACCAACAACATAGGCAGGAAGTGAGATGAGGTCCTGCGAAGTGAGTTCAGAGAGCTAGGTAGGAAGTTTGAAAAGCATAACATCAAAGGTTGTAGTCTCGGGATTACTTCCTGTGGCATGTGCCAGTTGAGCTGGGAAAAGGAAGATAGTAGTTAAATACGTGGCTAAGAATCTGGTGTAAGAGGGAGGGTTTCAGGTACCTGGATCATCATTAATGTCTTCCAGGGCAGATGGGAGCTGTACAAGAAGGACAGAGCAGCTAAACTGAGTGGCACCAACATCCTGGTGGTTTGCTAATGTTAACCAGGAGGATTTAAACTGGTGTGGCAGGGATTGTGGAAACCAGAACAGTAATTCATAGAATCATAGTATCCCTACAGTGTAGAAGCAGGCCACTCAGCCCAGCAAGTCCACACCAACCCTCTGAAAAGCATCCCACCCAGACCCACTCTCATACTCTAACCCTGTAACCCTGCATTTCCTGTGGCGAATCCACCCTACCCTGCACATCTTTGGACTGTGGGAGCAAACTGGAGAACCTGGAGGAAACCCATGCAGACATGGGGAGAATGTGCAAACACCACATAGTCACCCGAGGCTGGCATCGAACCCAGGGTATAGGCACTGTGAGGCAACAGTGCCAACCACTGAGCCACTGTGCTGCTAAGTTGAAAAGGCAGAGTACTGTTCTCATTCAAACATATTGAATTCTTAAAGGATTTGACAGAATATGAGCTGCCTGGCTGTTTACCCTGGTGTGAAATCCTAAATTACCATCTCAGAATAAGGAATCAGCCACTCAGAACTGAATGAGATGGGGAGGCTGAGGGGTGACCTTATACAGGTTTATAAAATCATGAGGGGCGGGAATTGGGTGAATAGATAAAGAGTTTTTCCGAGGGTAGGAGGGTTCAAAAGTAGAGGGCATAGTTTTAAAAGGACCTAAGGGGCACAAAAGGTGGTACACATGTGGAATGAACTGCCAGAGGAAGTGGTAGATGCAGGTACAGTTACAACATTTAAAAGACATTCAGACAGTTACATGAATAGGAAAGGTTTAGAGGGATAAGGGCCAAACACAGGCAAGTGGGACTAGTTTAGTTTGGGAAACCTGATCAGCATGGACAAGTTGGACCGAAGAGCCTGTTGCCACGCTGTAGATTTCTAGACTCAGAGCATGATGAATCTTTGGAAAATTTGATTTTTGAACCTAATGATTCTGAAGCAATGAATGCTTTCCATACAAAGGTCAATAAATTATTGGATTCTCTGAGAATTAAGGGATTATGAGGATAGTGCAGGGATGTAGACTTAAGATAGATGAGTGGCCATGATCTTTTTAAATAGTAAGGCTTTTTGATGGGCCAACTGGCCTCCTTCCACTGCTATTTCTTATATTTTTACACTCTGGGTTAGGATTTACTGCGGCTCATGGATGGATACACCAGCCAGTGGAGCACTGTGCTGTACAGAGGTTGCTACCCCAATCCCTGATTGTTGCTGGTAGTTGGTTATCAGTAGGGAAAGCATGGGTGAGGACAGTCTGGTCCCATTTATCTAGATAAGGCAACACCAGGCAGGACTCTTCCTCCTCACTACTATCCTCACTATCACACACAGGCTGAGCTCTCAGCTTGAACAGGAAAAGACAGTTCAGGATTGGTCGCTGGACCCTATCCAGGACTCAGGGAAATGGAGTCCAGGAGGAGTCAATGCCATTGAGAGGTAAGGGCAGAAACTGTGGGCCCAGAGTAATCTGAGACCAGGATAAAATTGGTAGCACTCAATACTCTCTTTAAGGAGCATCAGTGAAAGAAAACGCAGCTGGCAGCAGGAAATAAACTCAAGGAACTTCCAAGGTTCAATTATTAGTGGAGTTGATAACGTCAATTAATTTGGCCAGAGAACCTGGCTCTGAGGAATGTTCCTCCTGAAATAGGTGGCAAGTCAGGGACACTTTCCATTGTCCATGCTGACGACGTGTTCGGGAAGTGTGTTCAGTTGCAGTCCCTGGTTTGTCACATGGAGCGTCTGGAGATGCAGATGGTCTCACTGTGGACCATGCTTAAGGTTGAGAACACCATGGACAGCACGTTTCGTGAGCTGGTCACACCAGTAAGGTTTGCACAGACAGAGAAGAGCTGGGCGGCACGATACCTCAGTGGTTAGCACTGCTGCCTCACAGCACCAGGGAACCCAGGTTCGATTCCAGCCTCAGGCAACTGGCTGTGTGAAATTTGCACATTCTCCCCATGTCTGCGCGGGTTTTTCTCCCACAATCCAAAGATGTGCAGGTTAGGGTGAATTGGCCATGCTAAATTGCCCATAGTCATAGAGATGTACAGCATGGAAAGAGACCCTTCAGTTCAACTCGTCCATGCCAACCAGATATCCCAACCCAATCTCATCCCACCTGCCAGCACCTGGCCCATATCCCTCCAAACCCTTCCTATTCATATACCCATTCAGATGCCTGTCAAATGTTGCAATTGTACCAGCCTCCACCACTTCCTCTGGCAGCTCATTCCATACACGTACCTCCCTCTGCATGAAAACGTTGCCCCTTAGGTCTCTTTTGTATCTTTTCCCTCTCACCCTAAACCTATGCCCTCTAATTCTGGACTCCCCCACCCCGGAGAAAAGACTTTGTCTACTTATCCTATCCATGCCCCTCATGATTTTATAAATATCTATAAGGTCACCCCTCAGCCTCCGACACTCCAGGAAAAACAGCCCCAGCCTATACAACCTATAGCTCAAATCCTCCAACTCTGGCAACATCCTTGTAAATCTTTTCTGAACCCTTTCCAGTTTCACAACGTCTTTCCAACAGGAAGGAGACCGGAATTGAACATAATATGGCCCATATTGGTATCAACAACATAGGCAGGAAGTGAGGGAGTTCAGACAGCTATGTAGGAAGTTTGAAAAGCATAACATCAAAGGTTGTAGTCTCGGGATTACTTCCTGTGGCATGTGCCAGTTGAGCTGGGAAAAGGAAGATAGTAGTTAAATACGTGGCTAAGAATCTGGTGTAAGAGGGAGGGTTTCAGGTATCTGGATCATCAGAATGTCTTCCAGGGCAGATGGGAGTTGTACAAGAAGGACAGAGCATCTAAACTGAGTGGCACCAACATCCTGGTGGTTTGCTAATGTTAACCAGGAGGATTTAAACTGGTGTGGCAGGGATTGTGGAAACCAGAACAGTAATTCATAGAATCATAGTATCCCTACAATGTAGAAGCAGGCCGCTCAGCCCATCAGGTCCACACTAACCCTCTGAAAAGCATCCCACCCAGACCCACTCTCATACTCTAACCCTGTAACCCTGCATTTCCTGTGGCCAATCCACCCTACCCTGCACATCTTTGGACTGTGGGAGGAAACCGGAGCACCCGGAGGAAACCCACACAGACACGGGGAGAACGTGCAAACTCCACACAGACAGTCGCCCAAAGCTGGAAGTCAGCAAGTGAGATAACTAAAGGAGGAGTTAGAAATGAAGTCTAAGTGGAAAAACAGACAGGGGAGAGGTTACTGAACACAGACAGTCTGAGATCTACTTGTTTCAAAGCAAGGAATATGATATGGTGAGGCAGATGAACTTAGAGCTTGGAGTAATACATATAACTATGAAATTGTTGCTGCTGGAGACTTGGTTCAGAGAGGGCCAAGACTGGCAGCTTAATATTCTGGGAATTAGATATTTCAGGCAAGGTAGAGGGATGTAAAAAAGGTGGGAAAGATGTGTTACTGATGGGGAAGAATATCACAGCTGTACTGAGGGAGGACACCTTGGAGGGTTCATCCAGCGAGGCCTTATGGGTAGAGTTCAGGAATTGGAGGGTGCAATCACTTTGATGGGATTATGCCACAGACCTCCCAACAGCCAATGGGTGATAGAGGAACAGAAATATGGGGCAGATTATGGAAAAATGTGAAAACAACAGGGTTGTTTTGTGGGTGATTTTAACTTTCTCCATATTGTCTGGGACTCCCTTAGCACTGGTGGGGGGAGTGCGGGTGGTTGCTAGGTGCACCTAGGATGGTTTTCTTTGAAACAAAATGTAAACAGTCCAGCTAGGGAAGAGGCCACAGTAGACCCGGTATTGGGAAATGAGGCCCACCTTGTCATTAAAGTTTCAGTGGAGGAGCATTTCCAGAACAGTAACCATAATTCTGAAAGGTTTCAGTTACTTATGGCTAAGGATAAGAATAGAGATGTACAGCACGGAAACAGTCCCTTCAGTCCAACTCGTCCATGCTGACCAGATATCCCAACCCAATCCTTGAGTAAAAGTATTAAACTGGGGAAGGCTGACCACCACAATATGAAACAGGAACTGGGAAAGATAGATTTGAGGCATTTTGAGGGTAAATCCACATCTGGCATGTGAGAATCTTTCAAAGGCTAATTGTTTAGAGTTCAGGACCTGTATGTTCCTGTGAAAATGATAGAAAAGGATGGCAAGATTCGGGATTCTTAGCTGCCAAAAGAAATTGAGGGCTTAGTCAAAAAGGAAAAGGAGACATATGTAAGGTTTCAGAAACTGAAGACAGGCAGAACCTTTGAAGAATGCAAAGATAGCAGGAAAGAACTCCAACAAGGAATTAGGAGAGGTAAAAGAGAGCATGTAAAGTCATTGGTAAACAGGATTAAGGAAAGTCCCAAGGCATTTTATATGTATATGTTGAGCAAGTCCACTCAAGGAAAAAGGAGGAAATTTATGCGTTGAGTCAGGGGAAGTGAGTGACATCCTTATGAGATACTTTGCAATGGTATTCATAAAGGAGAAAGACCTGATGAATAATGAGTCTTGAGAGGTGTATATTGATATTCTAGGGCGTCAGTATAAAAAAGGAGGTATGGTTGGGTGATTTGAAAAGTATTAAGGCTCGCAAGCCCCCAGGACCTGATGGAATCAATCCCAGAATGCTGAGGGAGGTAGGTGAAGAAATTGCTGGGATCTTGTATGAAATCTTTGCGCCCTCTTTAGTCACAGGACAGTTCCCAGAGGACTGGAAAATAATCAATGTTGTTCCTTTGTTTAAGAAGGGAAACAAGGAAATTACAGGCCAGTGAGCCTCATGTCAGTGGGAGGGAAAATACTGGAGAAGATTCTTAGGGAAAGGATTTACTCACATTTAGAAAAATATGGACTTATTAGCAAGAGGCAGCACGGCTTTGTGTGGAGTAGGACATGTCTCACAAATTTGATTGAGCTTTTTTGAGGAAGTGACAAAGATGATTAATGAGGGCAGGATGGTGGATTTGAGTCAAGATTAGAGTGGTGCTGGAAAAGCACAGCGGGTCAGGCAGCATCCGAGGAGCAGGAAAATCGACGTTTCGGGCAAAAGCCCTTCATCAGATCATTCCTGATAAAGAGCTTTTGCCCGAAGTGTCGACTTTCCTGCTCCTCGGATGCTGACTGACCCGCTGTGCTTTTCCAACAGCACTCTAATCTTGACTCTGATCTCCAGTATCTGCAGTCCTCACTTTCGCAAGGGCGGTCGATTTGTCTATGTGGACTTGAGCAAAGGTCCCTCATGAAAGACTGGTACAAAAAGTAAAGTCACATGGTAAGATGGATACAGAACTGGACTGGTCAGAAAAAATGGAGAGTAGCAGTCGAAGGGTGTTTTTCTAACTGGAAATCTGTGACCAGTGGTGTTCCACAGGGATCAGTGCTGGCTCCTGTTGTTTGTAATACATATAAACAATTTGGAGGAGAATGTAGGTGATTAGTAAGTTTGTGGACAATACAAAAATTAGGGGAGCTGCTGATAGTGATGGAGGAATGCCAGAGGATACAGTGGGATATAGATAAGCTGGAATAAGGTGGAGAAATGGCTGCTGGAACTTAATCTGGACAAAAGCGAGGTGATACATTTTGGAAGATATAATGCAGAAGGGAAGTATGCAGTAAATGGTAGAACCCTTAGTAATGTTACATACAGAGGGATCTAGTTAGACAGGTCCACAGTACCTTGAAAGTGGCAACACAAGTGGGTAATGTGGTCAAGAAAGTGTATGGCACACTTGCCTTCATCGGTCGGTGCATGGAGTATAAAAATTTGCAGAAATACAGAACTTTAGTTTGGCCACATTTGCAATATTGTGCACAGTTCCTCGCTGCCACACTGCCAGCAGGATGTGAAGAGTTTGGAGAGGGTACAGAAACATTTTATCAGGATGTTGCCTCAGTTGGAAGGTATTAGCTTTGAGGAGAGATTGGACAAACTTGGTTTGTTTTCACTTGACCATCAAAGGATGAGGGATGACCTAGTAGAAGTTTACAAAGTTGAGAGGCATGGATAAAATGGATAGTTGGAGTCTCAACTCCTCTTTCCTATTTGTATCCCCTCCCTCCTCTTAACATCTGATACGCTTGCCCATTAGAAATCTATCAAACTCACCCTTGAATAAACTTTCGGACTCAGCCTCCACCAGCTTTTGGGGGAATGCAAGAATGTTTAATCTCACAAGATGCTACGAAAGCCTTTGAATAAAAGCCACTCTTCATTGTTTTACAATCTTTGCGATGCAGTGCCTAACCACATATTGAGGAATGTAAATTATCAATCCTGAAAGCTGCAATTTCTTCCTTCTCTATCTCTCTCCGACTATCCCCTACCTTTCCATGATGAAGGACATCAATATTATATATAATGTCGATGAAAGGAATCTCAGTTGAATGGAATAGATCTAAGCAACTCATGCAAGATCACAATATGAAGAACTTACAAATAAAAGTAGAGCCTATTAAGATTGAATTACAATCTTTCAAACCACAGGCATTTATCCTGCCAAAATCTCATACCGTATCCCTGAATCTCTCCCAGTACTTCAACGCTCAATCAGATTCCGCCCGCACTCACTGTGTCATGTTCAATCAACATTGAGCTGGAATTCTAACCCCACCCTCTGATTCCTCTTTCATTAAACCCCACTGTTCCAACCTCTGGCACAAAGCACATTTCCCATGGGACCCCATCCTCACTGCCATTGATAGCCACACATATCCATCCATCACCATCAGGCAAGACCTTCCAAGTTGTTGCTCCTGAACTCATCAACTCCAACTCACCCCCAATGTCGTTACATCCATCCCAATCCGCATTAAGTCCCTTTGCAGAAGTTGCCCTTGTCTGTTTTTGGATGTGTTGAATTCAAAATCTTTTCCCTCAGCTACAAATCTATCCACAAGGCCATAAAAAACATACAAAGCTTCGCCATTCAGCCCGTTGAGCCTGTTCCTCCCTTCAACATGATCATGGCTGATCCGACATTCCTAATGTCCACTTTGCTGCCAATTTCCTGTAATCCTTTATTCCCCGATTGGTGAAGAATCTATCCCAGCCTTACACAAGGACCCTGCCCCCACAGCTCTCTCTGTGGAAAGGAGTTTCAAAGACTCACAACCCTCTCCATCCCATCTTAATCCTAAACTGGCTCTTTTTTCCTAAAACTGGCCCTTTGTTTCCCTCTGGTACTATACTCTCTCATGAGGGGAAAAGTCCTTTCAGTATTTACCCCGTCAAGCACCTTACAAAGCACCTTAGGAATCCTGTATGTTTCAATGAGATCACCTCTCATTCCTCTAAACTTCACTGAGTTCCAGTATGTTTAGCTTTGGCTCATAAGACAATACAAGGGATCATCCGAGTGAACCTCCTCTGAACTGCCTCCAATGAAATGATATCTTTCCTTAAATCCACATGTCCTTGCACCCTCCCTCACAAATTTAATTCATCCCAGCTCCTGCATTATTCCAAAAGTCTTGCATTGAATATTCCCTTTAGTTTGCCATCAGTCACTCAGAGGAGGATTATGGTTACAAAGCATTTCATGATCTCAGCTTCCTAAATTACTTGGCAAGGCAATGTTTTGAAGCAATATGGTTATAATGTACGAAACATGACAGCCTATTTATACACAGCAAGTTCCCACAAACAGCAGTCACTAACAACCAGAAAATCTGTTTTTGTGCTATTGATTGAGAGAAGAGGTTTGGTCAGGACATCAGAGAGAGTTTTCCAGCTGTTTTTTTTTCAGAAAAATGATTGGGGGTTTATTATATTATTCAAAAGACAGTACGGCTGACAGTCCAGTTCTTCCTGAGTACTTCTTAGGAGCGCCAGCTTGGTTTTGTACTGGAGTGGGACTTGAAGCCACACATTCAGACTCACAGCAAAACTTTCAACTATCTTGGCCTCACACTAGAGCATACTTGTCATTAGATTCATAGGCTCTGCTCCATCTCACCTCTCCTTCAAAATGTTTTTTTTTAACTCACCCTAGAATGTGGTGTCGCTAGCTGGGGCCAGCATTTATCGCCCATCCCTAGTTGCCCCTTGAGAAGATGGGGGCGACCCGCCTTCTTGAATTGCTGCAGTCTGTGTGCTGTGGGTTGACCCATAATGCCCTCTGAGGGGGAATTCCAGGGTTTTGACCCAGTGACACTGAGGGAACAGCAATATATTTCCAAGTTGAAGCTTTTCACTGTATTTTACTGTCTTGCTCATTGTGGAATACAAGTGACAATAAGTCATTCATTCAAGTCAGGATGGTGAGGGGCTTGGAGGGGAACTTACAGGGGATGACATTCCCATGTATCTGCTTCCCTTGTCCTTCTAGATAGATGTGACCGTGGATTTGGAAGGTGCTCTCTAAGGAGCATTGATGAATTTCTGCAGTGTATCTTGCAGATGGTACACACAGCTGCTACTGACCATTGGAGGTCGAGGGAGTGAATGTTTACAGATGTGATGCCAATCAAACTTCCTGATAATCTTTTGTATCTCCAATCTTTCCATGGGACTTTCAGCTGTCTGAGCCAATGAGTTCTGAAATTCACGCCCTAACCTGGACCTCTTTACCTTCCTCTGAAAAACCTGACTCTTCAACTGAGCGTTTGCTATCCAGTCAAATGCAGCTTTAGTGGCTCAGTGTCAGAATTCATTCGATAACTCCCTTGTAGAGTGTTTTTTTTTTGGGGGTTGACTTCTTGCTACATTAAAGGAATCAGTTGAATGAATGAAAGTAGTTGTTATTGTCTGCTCAACCCAAGTCGACGCTAATTAATACCATCATGAAAGTTTCACGAGAATGACGCTTTGCTTGTCAAAATTCAAAGTCAGAAAGAACCAGCAGGAGATGACTGATTTTCTCTGCTTTCAGGTGGTTCAGTTGTGATTTGTGCGTGTTTGAAACAAGCTGTGACGTCTCCAATGCACAGACACATCTGCTGATTTTTCCAAATAAATTATTCCGTCCGTAACCTTTTTACAAAACTTATCAGGTCATCACCAGATGGTGATGTGAGGCAATGCGCAAATGTTTCGATGTTCAACAGGCAGGAATGTTCAGCAGTTTGTACAGTCCCTGAAAAGCTCTGTTCTCTCTTCGCGTCTTCATTTAACACATGTCACATGAACAAGAAACTGATTGAACTCTGCCAGGAAACCAGCACCTGCTGTTTCTCAGCCCTGGGCTCAACACACCGTGCTCCAACACTCCTCAAAAGACTTTTAACAAACTTTTTAAATCCAAAACGAAGTCAAGTGTGCTGTTTCACTGTGTTTCATGCAAATATAACCAGTGGGATTTCATTTTTAAATTTATTCATGGAACGTGGTTGTTGCTATCTGCCAGTGTTTATTGCAGTTCCTTGTTTCCCTTGAAAAGGTGAACTGCCCTCTTAAATCACGTTAAAAATCACACAGCACCAGGTTATTGTCCCCTAGGTTTATTCGGAAGCACTTGCTTTCGAAGCACTGCCCCTTCATCAGATGGTTGACAGGATGAACCAGTGCTCCGAAAGCTAGTGGTTCCGAATAAACCTGTGGGACTATAACCTGGTGCAGTGTGATTTTTAACTTCGTCCACCCAGTCCAACACAGGCACCTCTGCATCAATTGTTGAATCACTGCAGTCATGTGTTGTAGGTAGATCGTTAAAACAACAAAGACATAGGACCCTGAGATACGTTGAATCACAAGGAATTTACAGCAGAGGAACAGGCCATTCGGCCCACCAGGTCCCGTGCAGGAGCCAAACGAACATCCTACCATCCTGGTTCAGCTACCTTTAACAGCAAAGGACGCATAAACGCTCACAGTCTCTAAACAGGCCATCTGTGCTCAGCAATGTTGGCAGAAAATAAAAACTGTTCCTTACTACTTTCTAAGGAATTTGAAGAGCAGGCAATTTCAAAGAGCAAAACATTTTGTTTTTACTGTATCCCTCAACCCGTTCTTTCCCCAAAACCACAGCTGGTCAACTTTAAACAAATTTGCATGATTCAATAGAATTGCAGCCACGTCCCCAACAGTAACTTACTCTGTAGATCCAAAGGAGCTTGGAAGTCTTTACTGACTCCTCCCTAAGACTACACTTTAAAAAGTGCTTCACTTTTCTTCGATGACCCTCGCTGGGAATGCCTGTAACTCTGGATGTTGAGGGAGAAGGGAAAGCACCTCAGCAATATTACTGACCACCATATATCACCTTGCCAACACTCAACTATGTTTCTGAAGAATGATCAGTTATTTGAGGTACCAGAGGGAAGAAATGCACTTATGTAGTGCCTACGCCAAACTCAGGATATCCCAGTTAAGTACTTTTAAAGTGTGGTTAGTTCTAGGAAACACAATTTTACACTCAGCAAACTCCCACACACAGCATTGTGAGAATGATCTGATAATCTGTTGATTGAGAGATACATATTGATCAGGACACTGATGGTAATTCCCTCGCCCTTCTTGAATATATTGGCTGTGGCACCTTTTACTGGCAAGCAACTTTAATATCTCATCTGAAAGATGGAACTTCTGACTGTATAGCACTCCCTCAACACTTAGAGTCTTAGAGTCATAGAGATATACAGCGTGGAAACAGACCCTTCAGTCCAACTCGTCCATGCCGACCAGATATCCAACCCAATCTAGTCCCACCTGCCAGCACCCGGCCCATATCCCTCCAAACCTTTTCTATTCATCTATATCCATCCAGATGCCTTTTAAATGTTGCAATTGTACCAGCTTCCCCCACTTCCTCTGGCAGCTCATTCCGTATATGTACCACCCTCTGAGTGAAAAAGTTGCCCCTTAGGTTTTTTTTATATCTTTACCCTCTCACCCTAAACCTATGCCCTCTAGTTCTGGACTCCCAGACCCCAGGTAAAATACTTTGCCTATTTATCTTATCCATGCCCCTCATGATTTTGAAACCTCTATAAAGATTTAGATTAGATTAGATTACAGTGTGGAAACAGGCCCTTCGGCCCAACAAGTCCACACCGACCCGCCGAAGTGAAACCCACCCATACCCCTACATTTACCCCTTACCTAACACTACAGGCAATTTAGCATGGCCAATTCACCTGACCCTGCACATCTTTGGATGGTGGGAGGAAACCGGAGCACCCGGAGGAAACCCACGCAGACACGGGGAGAACGTGCAAACTCCACACAGTCAGTCGCCGGAAGCGAGAATTGAACCCGGGTCTCTGGCGCTGTGAGGCAGCAGTGCTAACCACCGTGCCGCCCACTAAGGTCACCCCTAAGCCTCTGACGCTCCAGGAAAAACAGCCCCAGCCTATTCAGCCTCTCCCTATAGCTCAAATCTCCAACTTTGGCAACATTCTTATAAATCTTTTCTTGTCGACTCTTTGAAGGGGTTTACTGATGCAATAAACCTACACCACTTGAGGGTCAGTACCTTCAGCAGGGGGCATCTGTATAAATAATCTGAATTTGAATATTGGAAGCATGGTGAGTAAATAGGTGGTGTAGTGGACAACGAACAAGATTATCACGGAGTAAACTTAAAATTGGGAAAATCTAATTGTGAAATCAGAAAGCAATTCCCTGCATGAACATCAGTGGAAATTTCAACCCTCTGCACTAAAAAGGTTAAACAAATTGGGGACCAGTTGAAGTTGAGAGTGAGTAATTCTTGCTGGCTGGTGGTACAAGGAATAGGGAGCAAAGCCAGGTGAATGGAGTTGAGGGAGAGATTGTCTTGGATATAATTTGGGCTGAATGGCCTCTTTACTGTTCCTAGGTGCTTAAGAATGCAAATGGTCTGGAGATGACCCAACTGCTTTCCTTATCCATCCCGTTTTCTGGGAAACCAGGTCTTATTTCTCACCTACAACACAATCCAGACAGCCCTGAGTCTGCCATGGAACACAAAAGCTCTTCATATCGAACTGCTGGTCATTGTGATTTTCTGTTAATTCTTTCAGCAGCTAAGGGTCAGGATGTCATGCCTGTCTGCTCAGTCCAGTTTCACACTTGGCAAAAGGTGACAGGTCACCAATGGAGATTGCACACTCACCGCTTGGAGTCTGTCCCACATTCTCTGTTGAGCAGATGGAATGAATGGGGAAATGTTTCACTGTAACACAGACTGTGCAATTAATACTTTACTGGCAATAGGGAGGTTGATTGTAGGCTTTCTGAAAATTGAACACAGGGTGGACTGACAGCTTTCTCTCTCTCTCTCTCCCTTTCTGTTTTGGAACACATTCACTGGGCACTGTCATCAGTCTCTTTCTCGATTGTTGGAGTGGAATAGATGGAGGAATTGAGCCATTGGTGGAGATAGAAATGTCAATCCCACAAAAGATTTAAAGAACACTTGTGCTGATAGAAACAAATTCTACCAAACATACCTCTCCCCTCCCCACTTGGTTTTACTGTGGGTTTGGGGGTAGAAAAAAAGGATTTATTCATGTTGAATACCAAATGCAGAAACATATCTCCATCCTGTTCTGGTCTCCCTGCAATAGGAAAGATGTTCAATTTGAAAGGGTGCAGAAAAGATTTACAAGGATATCAACAGGGTTGGAGGGTTTGAGCTATAGGGAGAGGCTGAATAGGCTGGGGCTGTTTTCCCTGGAGCGTCGGAGGCTGAGAGGTGACCTGATAGATGTTTGTAAAATCATGAGGGGCATGGATAGGGTAAGTAGATAAGGTCTGTTTCTCAGGGTAGGGGAATCCAAAACTAGAAAGCATAGATTTAAAGTGGAAGGGGTAAGATTTAAAAGAGATCTGAGAGGCAATTTTGCACACTGAGGATGGTGCGTGTGTGGAATGAGCTGCCGGAGGGAGTGGTTGAGGGTGATACAGTTACAGCATTTGAAAATCATCTAGAGGGATTTGGGCCAAATGCTGACAAATGGGACTAGATTAATTTAGGATATCTGGTCAGCATGGATGCATTGGGCTACAGGGTCTGTTCACCTGCTATGACTCTTTGACTCTTATGTGTCCCTGGATCAAAGTCCTAATCTGGTCAGCATGGACGGGTTGGACCAAAGGGTCTGTTTCCATGCTGTACATCTCTATGACTCTATAAATCCCTCCCCAATTGCATTGGGGGTCCATATAAGGACTGCAGTGGTTCAAGAAGGCAGCTCACCACCACCTTCTCAAGGGGCAACTAAGGACAGGCAATAAATACTGGCCCAGTTAGCAACACCCATGTCCCTTGCATTAATTTTTGAAAAAAATTCTGAGGGGTCTATTTTGGGCAGATTCAACACTGTGTTTACAAAACAAAGATCCATTCTTTTCTGGAAAATTGTGCCCTACAATTGTATAAATTACCATGTCATGCTTTTCTCTCTCTCTCTCGCTCTCTCTGTCCATTAAGATGTCAGGGGATAGTTTAGACAAAGGAGGTTCCAAATAAACGGAGGGATAGAGAGGAAGAGAGACAGAGGGAGAGGGAGTTATGGTCGAGAGGGGAAAGCAAAGGGAGAAATGAGAGAGACAGAGAAAAGAAACAGGAAAAGCGAGAGAGGAGGGAAAAGAATTGAAAAGAAAGGGAGACAGAGAGAAGGGCAAGGAGGCGAAGGAAGAATAGTTCGAGTGCAGTCACTTACCACCAGAGGCTGATGATGTTGGCCGGACACAGTAGGAAGAAGAAAAGAGCGAGTTGTACCCGGGACAGCGACTCCATGCTCCGGCAGTCGTTCGCCCAACCTTCCCGGGCGAGCTGCCGGCGTCCACTCGGCCCTGCGCGGGATGCTAGCCGTGCAGTGGATCAGCTGGCGGTGAGCTGGCTTCTGTGGGACTCCCGGGCGAGCGGAGCTGGACTTTACTGATGGGATCTCGGAGTGGATCTGCCAGCAATTTCTCTTCGGAGGGAGATGTGGGGAGGGTGTGGGTGGAAGAGGGAGGGAGGGGAAGGGGGGGGGGGGGGGGGAAGGGGGGAGGAGGAGGAGGGGGTAAGTTTCAGTGAGTTAGAGCCGAGCAGTGAGAGAGAGAAGCTGCAGTCCCGGATCCAGGCACAGAGAGGGAGGGAGGGAGACTGGGGAGAGAGACAGACTGGGGAGTGAGGAATGGAGCACCACCCCCCTCACAACACCCTCACCTGGATCCCCCAGGGGCTCATATTCTGACCCAGTCAGTCCTCCAAGGTTCTGTGCGGACTCCAAATTACCTCAATCACCCCGAGGTAGGGAGCCTTTTACCCTGCACCCAGTCTCTTCTCTACAGCCTCTTCTCCCTCCCCCAATAACCCCTTCTCCGTCCTCTACAGCTCCTTCCCCTTCCCCAATAACCCCTACCCTTTC
>NC_057716.1:102200880-102244026 GCF_004010195.1 Chiloscyllium plagiosum
CCTCTCTCTCTCTCTGTCCCACTCCTTTCTCTCTCTCTGCTTCTCCTCTCTCTCTGTCCCACTGCCCTCTCTCTCTATCTATCACTCTCCTCTGTCTATGTGTGTCCCGCTTCTCTCTCTCCCTCTATCCCTCTCCTCTCTCTCTCTCTCTGTCCCACTCCTTTCTCTCTCTCTCTCTGTCTCCCGCTCCTCTCTCTCTCTCTGTCCCTCTCCTTTCTCTCTCTCTCCCTCTCTCTGCCCTCTCTCTTTTGGGGAAGTTGCCAGTGAAGGGACAATTACTCTCTTCTCCCACACATTCGCTCAACTTACGCCCTTCGCTGACGTCTCTCAACGATCAAAAAAAAACTATTTGTGTGTCAGTCAGGGAAGCGGCTTTAACACTTGCGGGGAACTGGGTGTGTGCCAGGGTCGCTGGCTATTGTATTTACTGTCAGCACTGAGGGAATGGAGAGGCAGACATCAGAGAGCGAGAGAGAGAGAGAGATGAAGGTCTCGGGTACTCACCTGGGAAACCCAACAGGTAGAGAGAGAGAGAGAAACCTGAAGGGAAAAAAATTGAGAGGGCGGGTAAAATAAAACTTCAGAGGCTTGAGAGAGTGTGTGAGAAAGCTGGGCTGTGAGATTCTGTGAGAGGGGTGGTGAGCCGAGACTGTGAGGAAGGGAGTGTGAGACTTAACAGAGGGAGACTGGGAGAGAGAGTGAGAGTGAAAGAAAGTGGGAGACTGAGGCTAACAGAGGGAGACTGTAGCGGAGGAAGAGTACGAGTGAGTGAGAGAAAGTGAGAGGTGTGAGACTGACAGAGAGACTGTAACCGGGAGAGACTGGGAGACTAACAGACTTTAACAGTGGGAGGCTCAGAGAGTGAGATGGTGAGGGAATTTGAATAAGAGTGCAACACTGATGGAGACAGAGAGGGTGAGAGATGAAGAGAAGGAGAGACCGAGCGCCTGAAAATGAAAGTTAAAGGCTGAGAGAGAGAGAGGTTGAGGGACAGAAGGTCTTAGAGGATGAGATTGTGAAACAGAATGTGCAAATGAGAGACTGACAGACTATGAGACAGAGAGAAACTGCGAGGCTGACAGTGAGAGAGCGCCTGAGAGAAATTGAGAGCCTGAAGGAGGTAGCGTGATTGAGGTGGGGGTGGGGTTGGGGGAGGAGGGGGTGGGAAGAAAGCCATTTTAAGACAACAATGAAGGGTATTCATAAATAACAAGAGAAGGACAAGAGAAACAGATTATTTACCTGAAAAAAAGTGTAAAATGGGAAAGAAACAAACAGCAAAGAGGAAGCAAGAAAAATAAATAACGAAATTGTTAAGTGTCCTCAACTGTTACTGTCTAACTTAGGGGGGAATGCCATTTTCTACACACTAAGCTCTCACAGAGAGCAGTGTGATATTGACAAGTTAAATTGTGATGTACTTAGAGTCATAGAGTCACAGAGTCATAGAGATGTACAGCATGGAAACAGACCCTTCGGTCCAACTCGTTCACGCCAACCAGATATCCCAACCCACCTGCCAGCACCTGGGCCCATATCCCTCCAAACCCTTCCTATTCATATACACATTCAAATGCTTTCAAATGCTCTAAATGTAGCAGCCTTCACCACTTCCTCTGGCAGCTCATTCCATACTGTGTGAAAAAGTTGCCCCTTAGGTCTCTTTTATATCTTTCCCCTCTCACCCTAAACCTATGCCCTCTAGTTCTGGACTCCCCGACCCAGGGAAAACACTTTGTCTCCTTATCCTATACATGCCCTCCATGATTTTATAAACCTCTATAAGGTCACCCCTCAGCCTCCAACACTCCACGGAAAACAGTCCCAGCCTGTTCAGCCTCTCCCTATAGCTCAAATCCCCCAACCCTGGCAACATCCTTGTAAATCTTTTCTGAACCCTTTCAAGTTTCACAACATCCTTCTGAATAGGAAGGAGACCAGAATTGCAGGCAATATTCCAACAGTGGCCTAACCAATGTCCTGTACAGCCGCAACATGATCTCCCAACTCCTGTACTCAATACTCTGACCAATAAAGGAAAGCATACCAAATGCCTTCTTCACTATCCTAGCTACCTGCAACTCCACTTTCAAGGAGCTATGAACCCGCACTCCAAGGTCTCTTTGTTCAGCAACATTCCCTAGGAGCTTACCATTAGGTGTGTAAGTCCTGCTAAGATTTGCTTTCCCAAAATGCACACCTCGCATTTATCTAAATTAAATTCCATCTGGCACTTCTCAGCCCATTGGCCCATCTGGTCAAGATCGCGTTTAATCTGAGGTAACCTTCTTCACTGTCCACTACACCTCCAATTTTGGTGTCATCTACAAACTTACTAACTCTGCCTCTTATCCTCAAATCCAAATCATTTATGTAAATGACAAAAAGTAGAGGATCCAGCACCGATCCTTGCGGCACTCCACTGGTCACAGGCCTCCAGTCTGAAAAACAACCCTCTGCCACAACCCTCTGTCTTCTACCTTTGAGCCAGTTCTGTATCCAAATGACTAGTTCTCCCTGTATTCGATGAGATCTAACCTTAGTAACCAGTCTCCCATGGGGAACCTTGTTGAATGCCTTACTGAAGTCTATATAGATCAGATCTATCGCTCTGCCCTCATAAAGCCTTTTTGTTACTTCTTCAAAAAACTCAATCAAGTTTGTGAGACATGATTTTCCATGCACAAAGCCATGGGGTACCTTTATCATCCAATCTGTAAAGCCCATTCTAGGGCATACGGAATTTTGAAAGATGACCATCAATGTATTAATTATCTCTGCAACCACATCTATCATATAGATCATCAGGTCTCAGGTATTCATTCACTTTATGTCCTATTAATTTAACCACTCCTCGATATAATTTGATAGTGTAGAATTGAGGTTGGTGGTGAAGAGTGAGATGAGAGTCAGAGGCTGAGGGGTGATCTTAGAGAGGTTTATAAAATCATGAGGATAGGGTGAATAATCAGCGTATTTTCCCCAGGATAGGGGAGTCCCAAACTAGGACATAGGTTTAGGGTGAGAGGGAAAAGATTTAAAAGGGACCTAAGCGGCAACATTTTCACACAGAGGGTGGTACGTGTATGGAATGAGCTGCCAGAGGAAGTGATAGAGGCTGGTACAATTACAACATTTAAAAGGCATCTGGATGGGTATATGAATAGGAAGGGTTTAGATGGATATAGGCCGAATGCTGGCAAATTAGACAGGATTAATTTAGGAATCTGGTCAGCACGGACAAGTTGGACCAAACGGTCTGTTTCCGTGCTGTACATCCCTGAGACACTGTGACTGTATAAACGCATGTTTCCTAATACATTGGAAGAATAGAAATATTCTTTTGGCAATCTAGATCTTTAAAGATGGGAAATCAAGTAGAAAAATTAATAAAAGTAGAAAATCAAATGTTTTAAGGACAAAGAGGATTGTAAATTTGGAATTCATGTTTTCAAAAAGCAATGGCTACTTGGGGTCAACTTGTGTTCAAACCAAAACTGATAGAATTTTGTTGGGATGGGCTATCAGGGCTTATGAACACAGTTACTTGACAAAGCATCAATGATGCGATGGGATGGTAGTGCTCAGTCAGAATGGCCTCCTCTTATTCCTTAGTTTCTGGGGCTAGGAAACTCTTCACAGTTGTTCCCACTTCCAAGCTGTATTCATTTTTGTTGATGAAGCTCATAACAATTAGTATCTAAGACTAAAGGATGCATAAAGATTTTGTGGATGTCCTTGTCTGTAATGAGGAATAAAAATAGGCAATGCAAAATCACCTTTCCCAGACAACTCCAAGTGTAGAATTCCCAGTGTATTGCCAGACAAACTTACTATTGCTGACATTGAAGCAGCTCAGGGGAGATTCCCAGTTTGGTTCTGTGAACCAAATGCTGAATATAAAAGCAAATAAGAGATATTGAATTGGGAATGGGGCCATGGTTGGCTGGATATAAGTCAGGGAAGGAGTGCGAACAACTCCAGGAAAATTTCCAGCCTTGGGATTGAATCTTCCTGTTTTCATGTCCATTTCTGGGCACTCCATGCAAGAGGAACATAGCAGAGGTGAAGAAGAAGAGGTGGGGAAAAAAATGATGAATAAACTAGAATGTTTTCCATTGGAACTGAGAAGATTAATTGGGCACTCTAATAGAAGCCTTCAAAGGCATTTTCAAAAAAGCGCTGGCAGGGAGGTAAAGGATGAAAGCTTGTTTGTTGGCAGGGTGGTGATTCAGAGATGGAGAGCGTGAGCTATAAGCAGGGAGTGAACTGTTAAAGGATTGTTCTCAGTGAAGGAGCTAATGAAATATTAGAGATGTCTGACAGGGAATTAGACCAACATTCAAAAAGAAAGGGCGTTAGAAGACGTGGAGATAAGACTGCAAAATAGGAGGACATGCATTGTAAGAGCTGAGGTCAGGCATTGGCACATAGTAATGGGCCAAATGGCCTCAGTTCTCACTTTGATATCTATAAGAAAGCTAATCATTCTTCCAATCCTATCCCTCATAGTGACTATTTCCACTTACTTCTATTCATAATGTCAACCATCTCTACTAACATAATCTCACTGAGTAGACTCAATACGCTGCATAGTCCTGAAGAAAGGTTATGCCTAAAACATTGACTCTCCTGCTCCCCAGATGCTGCCTGACCTGCTGTGCTTTTCCAGCACCATGCTTTATCAACTCTGACTCTCCAGCATCTCCAGTCCTCACTTTCTCCTAGGCTGTAAAACCTACCTCTGTCCTATGTCTTATGATTTTAAACCTATCATTATTGGGGAGAGTTTTTGCCTACTGTATCTCTCTTGGTGACACTGCTTGCTAACTATTTTCCCAACTCTGCTGCTTGGAAAATCTCATCTTTGCAGCATCGCCATCCCAATCTATGATTAAATCCCTCTCCTCTCAGACATGTTGGCTTTCCCCTCGAGTTGGTGTTTCTTGCAAATTGCCCTGAAGACAAAAAACTTCCACAACATGCCATTTTCAAGCATGACTTAATTTATCCGGTTGAAAGCAAAATACTGAAGTTGCTGGAAATCTGAAACAAACACAGAGAACGCTGGAGAAACTCAGCCGGTCTGGCAGCACTTGTGGGAAGAGAGAAATAGAGTTAACATTTCAAGTCCAGTCGGAACTGAAGAAGAACATACCAGACTCAAATGTTAACTTGATTTCTCTCTCTACAGATGCTGCCAGAAATGCTGAGTTTCTCCAGCATTCTTTTTGTTTATTTTAAATTTGCTTGTATTGGTTCTCCAGGAAATTTTCAACATATTATTAAATGCATTGAAAACAACAACCATTTGGCCCATCTGGTCTTTACTATACTTCACTGACTCTTCTCCTATTCTACCCAGCATATCTTTTGATCCCTTACTTCCTTTTGCATTTGTCTAGCTGCTCTTCAAACCCATCCACACTCCACCCCTCCGCCAGAATTCCACATTCTTGCTATACTGTGGGGCTTTGAAATTCATTCATGGATGAAGAGTGTCACTGGCTAGACCAGCATTTATTGCCTATCTTCATCTCCCAGAGAGCAGTCCACATTGTTGTGGGCCTGGAGTCACGTGTAGGCTAGAGCAGGTAAGGCTAGCAGTTTCCTTCCCTGAAGGACATTAGTGAATCAGATGGGTTTTCTTCCTGACAATTGGCAATGGTTTTATGGCCATCATTAGACCCTTAATGCTTTTTTTTTGCTGAATTCACTTTCCAACATTTGCATTGGGGGGATTTGAACCCCAGAATATTACCTGTGTCTCTGGATTAACAGCCCAGCGATAATACCATTAGGCCATCACAGTGGAGACCTTTCTTCTGACAACCTCAGGAGTGTTATTAACACCGTCAACACAGTTCACAAATCACTGACAGAAGCAAACACTACATGAAAGAAAGATATTGAGGAGAAACTTTTCATCCCTCTGCAGGAGTGACTGCAGTGATAGTGGCTCAGCGGTTAGCACAGTGCCAGGGACCTGGGTTCAATTCCACCCTCAGGTGACTATCTGTGTCGAGTTTGTTCATTCTCCCCGAGTCTGTGTGGGTTTCCTCCCATGTTCCAAAGATATGCAGGTTAAGTGGATTTGCCATGGGAAATGCAGGGATATGGGGGGGGGGGGGGGGAGTTGGGTCTGGGTCTGGGTGGGATGCTGTTTCTGGGGTCAGTATGGACTCGATGGGCCAAATGCTTCCACACTGTTGGGATTCTATGACATGAGAAAAGAGGTCAACGAGTAGCAGCACATTAAATTCTTTGAGTGTTTCCACATAGGGTTTTTTACAGGTGAAAAACAGTGCTTCGGCCCATCTGCTCTTCGCCTGTACCATAACAGCCTCCTCTCTCTTCATCTCCCCACTCCATCCCTTTCTCCTTGATGCGTTCATCCAAGCTCTCGAACATGAAGGAGCAAGCCGCCGGACAAATACACCCGGTCACCTGCAGATTTGGAAGTTCTGCAGAGCTCCGCAGCCCTTTAATAAACAGCCCCTTCCTTCACTTTCACCCTGCTCTTCTCCAGAGACCACTTTAGGTCTGGGTCCAGGTTAGCTCGACAGCGACACCCCGCGGGGACTCCGCTCGCGGCCCAACGTGCAACCAGCGACTGCAAGGGGAGGCGAGCCCTCAGTTTGGGAGAAGTTATGTGGGAATGTTTGGAGGGAAATTAACCGGGAATGGGGAAAGGGGCGCGTCGATTTGTGGCTGGAAGTTGGCAGAGAAATGAAAGCCCCCCCCCTCCCTTCCATCCACACCCTGAATCTGGTTGAGTGATTTCCTAGGCAAGCAATAGCAGCAATTGCTGGAGAAACTCAGCAGGTCCGACAGGATCTGTGAGAGAGAGAGAGCAGATTGTCTGAAGAGGCCAATGGAGTTGAATTGCTTACGCTTCTCCAGCAATTTCTGTTTTGGTTTCATATTTCTTGCACCCACACTTGTGTTCCTTTTTTCTTCAAATAGATTTGAAGCACTTTCTAGCCCAGTTAAACCCTCTCTGGATTTAGTTGTTGCCTCCATTGTGCCCAACAAAGTCTCATACCGTTCAGTATCAGAACTCACTGGCTTTCTTCTCGTTCAGAGTGAAAGAGTGTGGTGCTGGAAAAGCAGGCAGCATCCGAGGAGCAGGAGAGTCGACGTTTCAGGCATAAGCCCCTGATGCTCGAAACGTCGACTCTCCTGCCCCTCGGATGCTGCCTGGCCTGCTGCGCTTTTCCAGCACCACACTTTTCAACTCTGATCTCCAACATCTGCAATCCTCACTTTCTCCTTCTTCAGCCAGCTTTTAATCTTCACTAGAAATCCATCTCCTGACTCAAAGTTTTTGTGGAAACTGCACCTTCCCATTAAATCTAAAATAGAAGCAAAATATTGTGGATGCTGGAGATTTGAAATAAAATGCTAGAGACACTGGCAATATGCTTCCTTATAGTCCAGAGTGGTGCCAGAGTGGTGCCAGAGGGGTGCCAGAGGACTGCTGTTCAAACCTGAACAGTGTAAGGATAAGCATAGTAACTTCAGGAATAGATTACATTCCCTACAGCGTGGAAACAGGGCCTTCAGCCCAGCCAACCCTCCACAGAGTAACCCACCCAGACCCAGTTCCCTCTGACTAATACACCTAACACTATGGGCAATTTAGCATGTCCAATCCATCTAACTTGCACATCTTTGGACTGCAGGAGAAAACCAGAGCATCCAGACACAGGGAGAATATGCGAACACCACACAGACAGGCGCCCAAGGCTGGAATCAAATCTGGAACCCTACTGCGTTGAGGCAGCAGTGCTAACCACTGAGCCATCTTGCTGCCCCAGAGAACTCAGAGATCTGAAACAAAAACAGAAATTGGTGGAGACATTCAGCAGATAGTGATTCAATCCCTGCATGGAATTTACTGAATGGGTAATCTTCCACAGCCCCCAGGGTAGAGCATTCCAAATGATTCACTGCCCCTTAAATGAAGAAATTCCTCCTTATCTCAGTCATAATTGCTTGCCCCTTTTTCTGAGATTGTGTCCCCTGGTTCCAGACACCACCCCCACATATCCCAGCTAGAGGAAAACAATCTTCCTACAACAACCCTGTTGAGTCCTATCAAAAGTTTGAAAGTTATTTCCAACTCTGTGGAATATAGGTTCCATCGTCCCAATCATTTCTCATGGGACAATCTAGTGAACCTCTGTTACACTCCCTCTATGGCAAGTATATCCTTCTTAATGTTATGGGACTAGAACTGTATGCAATACTCCAGGCGCAGGTCAAGGTTATATATAAATGAAACAAGAGTTGAAAAATGTGTTGCTGGAAAAGCGCAGCAGGTCAGGCAGCATCCAAGGAGCAGAAGAATCGATGTTTCGGGCATAAGCCCTTCTTCAGGAATGAGGAAGGTGTGCCAAGCAGGCTAAGATAAAAGATAGGGAGGAGGGACTTAGGGGAGGGGCGTTGGGAATGCGATAGGTGGAAGGAGGTTAAGGTGAGGGTGATAGGCCGGAGAGGGGGTGGGGGCGGAGAGGTCAGGAAGAAGATTGCAGGTCAAGAAGGTGGTGTGGTTGGGTTGGTTGGTGCGGGTGTCCCAGAGGTGTTCTCTGAAACGTTCCGCAAGTAGGCGGCCTGTCTCCCCAATGACTTGCAATCATCTTACCGACTTCTCCGCTCCCACCCCCTCTCCGGCCTATCACCCTCACCTTAACCTCCTTCCACCTATCGCATTCCCAACACCCCTCCTCCCTACCTTTTATCTCAGCCCGCTTGGCACACCCTCCTCATTCCTGAAGAAGGGCTTATGCCCGAAACGTTGATTCTCCTGCTCCTTGGATGCTGCCTGACCTGCTGCGCTTTCTCCTATAAATGAAACAATGCCAGTTTTGGAAAACCCAACCTGCATTAAAGGCCCGCCTGCCATTTGCGTTTCTAATTGCTTGCTCTACCTACACATAGGAACACTATCAAGCCACCACAATGCAGGAAGCCATTCCACCCCTCAGTCTGACACAGCGGGCAGCTGGAAGGTCATTTTAGGAAACCTGGTCAGCATGGACAGGTAAGGCCAAAAGGTCTGTTTCTGTGGTGTATGAAAATACCAACATGTCTGGAGATCAGTCAAAGGTGAACAAAAACAGTGCAGTGCAGTTTCACAACTGAGAACTGACTATCAGAACTACACACAGCAGCTGGGAGCGATCGGTGATTTCTAAGCCTGGTCAGCTAAGTGTTTGTGTCAGAGGCCGAGGGGTGACCTTATAGACGTTTATAAAATCATGAGCGGCACGGATAGGGTAAATAGTCAAGGTGTTTTTCCCAGAGTACAGGAGTCCCAAACTAGAGGGCATAGGTTTAAAATAAGAGGGAAAAGATCTTAAAGGGACCTAAGGGGCAACTTTTTCAGTCAAAGAAAAGTGTGTGTATGGAATGAGCTGCCAGAGGAAGTGGTGGAGGCTGGTACATTTACAACATTTAAAAGGCATCTAGACGGGTATGTGAATAGGAAGGGTTTGGAGGGATATGGGCCAAATGCTGGCAAATGAGTCTAGATCAGTTTAGGATATCTAGTCAGCATTGATGAGTTGGACTGAAGAGTCTGTTTCTGTGTTATATGACTCTATGGCTCTATATTAGCTTATTTATTTCTTATTATGTATGACTCCTGTAATTTTAATTAAGCACTGCAATATGGCAACTTATAAAACTTCTCACTGTGTGTTTGTAAAAATACACATGACAATAAAGTGCTGTTCTATTCTATTGTTGATCAGTGAGATCACAGCTGATCTGATCATCCTCAACTCCACTTTCCTGCCTTTCCCTGTGTAACCCTTGATTACCCTTGCTGATTAAAAATCTGGCTCTCTCAGCCTTGAATATACTTAATGACCCAGCCCTCTACAGTAAAGAATTCCATAGACTCACCATATATCAAGATAAAAAGATCTCCTAATCTCTGTCCTAACCAGTTATTCTGAGATAAAATACCCTCTGGTCCTCCATTGCCCCACAAGGGAAACATCCTCTCTGTATCTACCTTGCTAAGTCCCCTGTGAATTTTATATGTTTCAATAAGGTCTCCTCTCATTCTTTTAATAACCACCCAGATTCACTAATTCTTTTCCATTGGGGTGGCACAGTGGCTCAATGGTTAGCGTTGTTGCCTTACTGCACCAGGGTCCTGCATTTGATTCTACCCTCAGGTGACTGTCTGTGTGGTGTTTGCACATTCTTCCTGTGTTTCTTCCCACAGTCCAATATTGTGCAGGCTAGGTGGATTAGCCATGGGAAATGCAGGGTTCAGGAATAGGGCAGGGGGATAGGTCAAGGTAGGATGCTGTTGGGAGAGTCGATCTGGATTTGATGGCCAAACAGTGTGCTTCCACACTGTAGGGATCCTACGATTCAAGCAAACAAAAAAAACACTTCCAGTTTCCTAAAGTTTCATTGTGTCTTCAGCTGGCAAGGCCCTGAGCTCTGAAAGTCCCTTTCACTAAATCTCTCTTCCTCTATCTCCTCCCTTAGGACATACTCATCAGAGCACTCTATAAAACAGCATATTTTTCAAACCACACTGTCAGTAAGTGGTTACTTTTAATTCACACATGGGATGTAGGTATCACTGACTGGTCCAGCATTTATTACCCACCTTTAACTGCCCCTTGAAAAGGTGGGGGTGAGCTACCTTCTTGAACCACTGCAGTCCGTGTGCTGTTAGTTGACCCACAATGCCGTTAGGAAAGGAATTCCAGGACTTTGACTCAGCAACAGTGAAGGAACAGCGATACATTCCCAAGTCAGAGTGGTGAGTGGCTTGGAGGGGAACTTGCAGGTGGTGGTGTTCCCATGTATCTGCTGCCCTTGTCCCTCTAGATGGAAGTGGTCATGGGTTTGCAAGGTGCTGTCTGAGGATCTTTGGTGATTTTCTGCAGCGCATCTTGTAGATGGTACACGCTGCTGCTACTGAGCGTTCGTGGTGGAGGGAGTGAATGTTTGATGTTGTGGCCCTGATCAAGCAGTCTGCTTTGTCCTGGATGGTATCAAGCTTCTTGAGTGTTGCTGGAGCTGCACCCATCCAGGCAAATGATCAGTAGGGTATACCTGAGTGAGATAAACTCAGTGAGCAGCAAATTAGGATCATGGGGGAATTCACCGTGGGCTGCTTTGAGTAAAGATGATTGATTGATTGATGAATTGATTTATTATTGCCATATGTACTGACATACAATAAAAAGTGTTGCTTTGCATGTTAATCAGACAAATCATACCTTACATAGGTACATCAGGGTAATAGAACAGAATGCAGAATTTAGTGTTACAGCTGTAGAGAAGGCGCAGAAAAAGATCATCTCCAATATATGAGAGGTCCATTCACAAATCTTGGTTGATAACAAGTCTGATTGCAACTATTAAATGTGTTAAAAATAAGTTGGATTTACCAGTACTAGTAACCTTTGCCAATTGTTGTAGAGTTTATCAAATTACAGTCAAGTAAAGCTATTGTAAGTAAGCCAAAGTAAGTGAAATTAATCTCAGTGAAATAAGGTTAAGGTCTGGCTTAGGGCAGTTTGATCTTGTGGAGGTCTGGAAAGTTATGGGCGTTATTGATGACCTGGACAACTACATGTGTAAGAAGTGTCACTAGTTGAAAAAACCTGAACTCCAGGTTTCAGAGCTCAACTGGCAGTTGGCACAGCCTTGTGGAGGGTCTGCACATGCTGACTGATATAAGTATGCAGCGGATTCTCTGAGGTCTGTACAAGAGCAGGAAAAATGAGAGGGAAAGTAGGACTTCAACCACTCTAGTATCAACTGAGATACAAACAGTGTGAAAGGCACAGATGCCATAAAATTCTCAAATTGCTTTCAGAAGAATATTATCTTTCAGCCTTTGTGTTGCAAATCCAACAAGAGAGAGTATAATTCTAGATTTAGTCTTAGGAAGTGAAGCTGATCAAGCGACTGGAGTAGCCGTGGGTGACCCTTTTGGAGATAGGGATCTCAGTACAGTTAGCTTTATCATCATTCTGGAAAAGGACAAAGATATAACGGGTATAAGTTCTAAACTGGAGGAAGACAAATTCTATTAAGCTGAGAGGTGGTCTGGAGAAAGTGGACTGGAACAGTGTATTGTCACAATGAAACAATTGGTACTGTGAAACTCAAAGTCCCCTAGTAATCCACAAACATTGAGGATAAGGTAAAGCAGAAAAGAAAAATCACAAAAAAGACCTAATGCTGTAGAAAACCCACAGTAGTTTAGAAAGTACAGGGTGAAGTCAAAAAATAACTTAGGAAATTAGGCAGTGGAAGCAAATATTCATTGGCAGGTAACATTAAAGAACACCCAAAGATGTATACATTATGAGTAGGTAACAGCAAAACAATGACAAAAGAAAGGATAGAGACTATCAGAGAGTACATAGTGACTTGTGCATGGATGGACAAGATTTGGTAGATTATTAATAGATACTTTGTCTCAATCTTCACAAAAGAGTTAGTGAATGCAGACGTTCTAGTTAAAGAAGAGATATGTGAAGTATTAGTTACCATTAGTGTAATTCAAGAACAAATACTAGAGGGACTGATATCTTTGAAGTGGATAAATCACCTGGGCCAGATGGACTGTATCCAAGTTGTTAAAGAAAGTCATGGAGGAAATAAGGACCATTTTCCAATCCTCACAAGATATAGATGAGTGACATGAGGACTGGAACTCTGTGAATATTGCACCACTGTTTAAAAAGGGTGCAAATGACAGGCCACATACTTACAGGATAGTCAGTCTGATCTTGGCAGTGGGCAAACTAATGGAACCAATTCTTATAGATAAGTTAAACTGTCCTTTAGAAAGGTATTTATTAATTAGAGATGGTCATCGGAGGTTTGTTAAGGGAAGGTCAAGTCTTACTAAATTAATTGAACTAGGAGAAGGTTTAGGAGAAATTGAGGACTGCAGGTGCTGAAGATCAGATTCAAAATGTCTGGCGCTGGAAAAGCACAGCCGGTCAGGCAGCATCGGAGGAGCAGGAGAATTGATGCTTTCAAGCATAAGCGCTTCATCAGGAATGTTATTCCTGATAGAGACATATAGTCATAGAGATGTACAGCATGGAAACAGACCCTTCGGTCCAACCTGTCCATGCCAACCAAATATCCCAACCCAAAACGTTGACTCTCCTGCTCCTTGGATGTTGCCTGACCGGCTGTGCTTTTCCAGTGCCACACATTTTGATGAGGAGCAGGAGTAGACCATTCAGCCCCTCGAACCTGAAGTGCCATTCAATACTTTCACGGCTAATCTCATCTCAACCTAAACTTCACTTTCCTGCTCGCTCTCCACAACCCTTCAAGCCATTACTAATTAAAAATGTGTCTATCTCCTCCTTAAATTTATTCAATATCCCAGCCTCTACCACACTCTGAGACAGTGAGTTTCACAGATTGGAGAGAAATCATTTCTCTTCATCTCAGTTTTAAATCTGCCATCCCTTAGCCTAAAACTATGACCTCTCATTCTAGATTACCCCACATGGGGAAACCTCTCTACATCTACTTTGTCAATCCCTATTAGCATTTATATGCCTGAATTAGGTCTCCCTCATTCTTCTAAACTCAAGAGAGTATCAGCCTAAACTGCTCAATCTCTCTTCATGAGGCAAACCCCTCACCCATGGAATCAATCTTGTGAACTACATCCCTCTCGGGCATGGGGACCAAATGTATACATAACACTTCAGGTACAGTCTCATTAATGCCTCATATTTGTTGCAGCAACACATCCTATTTTTATACTCTTCCTTTAGCAACAAATGCCAAAATTGCCTTCCTTATTATCTGTTGTACCTACACAAGCTTTCTGTAATTCATGCATGATTGAGACTGTAGTGAAGTGAATGTTTTCTATATAGATTTTTGTAAGGTTGTTACTGAGCACCCACATGACAAACTGGGCAGAAAAGAAAACTCCCAAGCGATACAGGGAAATGAAACAGATTGGATCCAAAATTGCCTGAATCACCATAAATGAAAGGATAATGTTTGACAGAAACTTTTGTGAATGGAAAGCAGTGGTGCTCACAGGGCTTCGTGCTGTGTGCCTAGCTAATTGTTTTATATATATAGGTTAATGATTTTAGTAAGACCTTGTCAAGGCAGACTGGTCTCAAATGTAAAAGCCTTTGGGATGCAAGAAAATGTGGCAAGTTGGATTCAAAAATGGATCAAAAGCGGGAAGCAAACGACAATGGCCAATTGATGTTCTTTGCGAATGGAAAAAATGCTTTCCAATGACATTCCACAGTGTTCAATGTTGCACCCCCCGGCTGTTTGCAGTAAATATTACTGACTTGGACATAAATGTGGGAAGCATGGTGGGGAAACATGAACACAACACAAAAAATTGACCGAGTAGTCAATAGTTAAAAAGGATGACTGTTCCTTGCAGGGTGTTATCAAAGATTGAGTGGGCAGGAAAGTGATAATTCAGTCTGGAGCAGATTTATACAATAGCAAACAAAGCAAGAGAATATACAATAAACGGGTTAGTATTGAGAGGAGTGGAGGAAGTGTAATAGGAGGGCACATCTACAGGCTGCTGAAGATGGCAGGGCAGGTTGATGAGATGGTAAAGAAAGCAGCTGGGATCCTTTCCCTTATTAGACGAGATATAAAACACAAAGGTGGGGATGTAATGCTAGGCAAACTAAATCCCTGGTTAGGCCACAGCTGTAATTTTGTGATAGTTCACCACAATATGCCAAAATATCCTCTTCTCAGTTCCAAAACTTTTCTGTGTATTTAAAAGGCTCTTTAAAAACTAACTCAAAGTTTTTGGTGGCCTCTCCCAGTATCTCTTTACATGTTGCAGCATCAAATTCAGTGCGGGGGATTTAATGATACTGAAGGTGTTATATAAACACAATTTGTTGTTGATATATGCTTTAAAAGAGAACATTTTGAGACTAAGATCAGGGGATTAATGGGATAATCCTTTGGATGAGCCAGCAAGGGCTTTGTGAGTTGAATGGTCTCTGCTATATGATTCTATAATAGGGCAGGTAAACAAGTATTGGAAGGAAGGGTTTACAAAGTGAAGAGAAAGGCAGAGATAATGCTAGACACTGGAGCTGAATCCAAGTGTGTTACTAGAGCAGCACACAGTATTAAAGTGAAATATCCCTCATGCAGTGGTGAACTGTTTTCTTTATTGAAAAATAAATTTCCTTTGGATTTATCACAGGATATATCTCAGCAGTTGGAATGTGGGATGGTCCCAGAGAAGGAACCTGTATTTGCACACCTTCCTTATTAAAATTCTAATTGACTGGTTACAAAGACTCAGGTTTAGTCTAAGGGCTGCGTGAGTTCGCAGAAGCTGCTAATGAACAAATAACTTTTAATATTAAAAGAAGTGCCTGTCCGGCACCACAACAAAGGCAAATGATTAACAACCGACAAAGTTGTTACTTCCCATGAATAGACTCGATTGTAACATTGTTTCCCGAGGCTGGTGCGCTCCAAATTTCATTAAAACTTCAATTAAATTCTGACCGCGAAAGGAAAGAAACAGGCAGAACCTGATTGCTTGGCTGAGAACATTATAGGGAGCAAAGATTACAAAGTGCACCTTTTGTAATAAGCTGGGCAGTGCATGGTTCTCTCATGACTGATTTCACAACCCCATTACCCCAACGCCAACTTGACTGCAGTAACTTTTTCAGACGATGGATCTTTACATGCTGTACAGCAAAAGACAATCAGTTTTCTGCCTCCTTTGCTTTAATTTTGTCTCCCCCCTTCCTACATGTTAATTCCCGGGGCCAGGAGTCTGAACTGAGCACTCAATGATGAAACATGGCCAGTTTCTTCAAATTTCTCCTTGGCTTCCCCCAGGCAAGTGAAATAGATTCCAAGAGATCTTACTCAAACACATCACTAAACAGACTTCAGTTAACCCTATACTCACACCCATCACACCAACAAACATAAAAGAAGGATGTTTGCATTTCCACAACATTTTTCCCAAAGTAAAGACATCCCAAAACCTTTTTGTCTTATGAACAAAGGTTAAGCAGATTGGGACTCTACTCACTGGAGTTTGGAAAAATGGGAGGTGATCTCCTTGAAACATGTAGGAACTTGGCAGGGTGATTGATGAGAGGATATTTCCCTTCATGAGAGAGTCGAGAACCAGAGGGCATAGTCTCAGAATAAAGGGGCACCAATTTAAGACTGAGATAAGGAGGAATTTCTTCTCTTAGAGGCTTATGAGTTTTTGGAACTTTATGCCATTAAGAGCTGTGAGCGTACAGCCCTTGCATATATTTAAAGCTGAGATAAATAGATTCTTGATCATTCAGGGAATCAAGGGCTATGGGGAAAGGGCAGGAAAGTGGGTGTGAGGGGTGTTAGATCACCCATGATTGCACAGAATGGTGGAGCGGTCTCAAAGATCTGAACTCCTGTTCCTGTTTCCCATGGCTTTATGAGTTACTTACCAAGCGTCATCACTCCAACAGCGTCAGGATTAGAAGTTTAATGGAAGCATTAGACCCTAGCCCCTTCACAAATTTTATGAGTTTGTTCTCTGTAAGTAGTTGACCATTAATTGTTCTTCCTCAGAAAGGATCAAAGGAAAGTTTGTTGGTAACATAAAGACAGGTAGGAAAGTGTTATGTGAAGGGGACATAAAGATGTAATGTAAGTAGTATAACTGTTTGGATAGAGATGTGGCAAGTGCAGTCTACTGTGGAAAAATGTAGAATTGTCCATTGTGGCAGGAAGAATTATTTTTAAAAAAAACATGTTATCCAAACAGTGAGAGATTGCTGAGTTCTGAGTTGCAGAGGGATCTGGGTGTCCAAGTACACGAATTACAAAAGTTTATTGCAGGTACGGCAAATAATAAGGAAAGCTAATAGAATGTTATCATTTATTGAAAGGGACTTGAACACAAAAGCAGGGAGGTTATGCTTTAATTATACAGGGAATTGGTAAGACAAGATCTGGAGTACAGTATGCAATATTGGTCTTCTTTTTAGGGAAGGATATAAATGCATTGGAAGAAATTCAGAGAAGGTTAACTAAACTAATACCTGTGTAAAGATTGTATCTTTTTTATTTTTTTTCTGCACTTTTGTTTGAGGACTGAGATGAGAAAAGGTCTGTTTTTAAAAGCTGGGATATGGAAGGATTACTGCACCAATTATAAACCGCTGCAGCAATCCTTTCACTGACACTCAGTGTAAATGCTGTTTACATAGTTGTTTGTTCAAGCAATTGGGGAAGGTGCTACAAATGAACTGGAGTGAGGGAGCATATGAACATAAGTTCGACCAGCAACAAGTTGCTGATTGATCTGTTGAGTGGAAATCAGCTGTTGACGACAAAGACCATTTGCCTGCCAACAATAATGTAATTGGCTGCCAAGTACTTGAACAGGTGTGAATGTTTGGTGAGAGCCATTGGAACTTTGAGAAGGAAAGTGCTGTCCTTTCTCTCTGCAGTAAAAACACCTCAAGCCGAAAGAAGACCTTTTTTTTTCCACCAGTTGCTGTGAGTTGCAGCTTTTAACAAATTAGTCAGAGACATTTTTTATATTCAGTCATAAGATGTGGGCCTCACTAGCATTCATTGCCTGTCCCTAGTTGCCCTTGAGAAGGTGATGGTGAGCTGCCTTCTTCAAACCCTGCAGTCCACCTGCTGTGGGTTGATCCACAATGCCATTAGGGGGGATATTCCAGGATTTTGACCCAGCAACATTGAAGGAATGGCAATATATTTCCAAGTTAGGATGTTGAGTGGCTGAGAGGGGAACTTGCAGGGGGTGGTATTCCCATGTATCTGCTGCCCTTCCCCTTCTAGATAGAAGTGGTCATGGGTTTGGAAGGTGCTGTCTGAGGAGTCTCAGTGAATTTCTTCAGTGCATCTTGCGGTACACACTGCTGCTACTGATTGGCAGTGGTGGAGGGAGTGAATGTTTGTGGATATGGTTTTAATCAAGTGGGCTGCTTTAACCTGGATAGTGTCAAGCTTCTTTTGAGTGTTGTTGAAGTTGCACCCACCCAGGTAAGTGGGGAGTATTCCATTGTACTCTTGGCTTGTGCCTTGTAGATTGCGAGTCGTGAGATGAGTTACTCTCTGCGGTAGTCTTAGCCTCTGACCTACTCTTGTAGCCATTGTCTTTATGTGGGGAGTCCAGTTGAGTCTCTGGTCAATGGTAACCCCCAGGACATTGATAGTGGGGGATTCAGTGATCATAACACCACTGAATGCCAAGGGATGATGGTTAAATTGACTCTTATTGGAAGTGGTCATTGCCTGCCATTTGTGTGGTGTGAATATTACTTGTCACTTGTCTGTCCAAGCCTGAAAATATTCCATATTTTGTTGCATTTGAACATGAACTGCTTCAGTACCTGAGGAGTCACAAATGGTGCTGAACATTATGCAATCATCAGTAAATATCCCCACTTCTGACCTTATGATGGAGAGAAGGTCTTTGAAGAAGCAGCTGGAAATAGTTGGGACTACCCTGAGGAACTCCTGCAGAGATGTCCTAGAGCTGAGATGACTGACTTCCAACAACTACAACCATCTGCCAGGTACAATTCCAACTGGATATCCATTGATTCCAGTCTTGCTCAGCCTTCTTGATATCACACTCAGTTGACTGAAACCTTGATGTCAAGAGCTATCCCTGTCACCTCACCTCTAGAATTAAACATTTTTTGTCCATGTTTGAACCAAGGCTGTAATGAGGTCACTGAGTAGGTTATTGCTGAGCAGACACTGCTTGATAGCACTGTTGACAACACCTTCCGTCATTTTCCCAATAATCAAGAGTAAACTGATGGGGTGGTAACTGGTCGCATTGGATTTGTCCTGCTTTTTATGTACAGGACATACCTGGGCAATCTTCCACACTGTCAGGAAGATGCCAATGTTGTGACTGTAATGGAACAGCTTGGCTAGGAGAGCGACAAGTTCTGGAGCACAGGTCTTCAGGATCTCAATCACCCTTCGCCTCCTACAAACCAATTGAAAGTAACTGGAGAAGGAAGATCGGGGAGTCCTGATGAGACACAAGAATCATCACAGTACATCCTATGGCCTTCCCAGTCTTTCCCGCCACCTGCAATACCCTTTTTGTGTCTATCTGTATGTGTGTGTAGGGGTGCGTTTTTTTCTAACAGGGTTAGAGTTTTAACTAATAGAGTTAAATAGTTCACAATTATTTGTCTGTAGCCAAGGTCTATCTATTTGTAGAAAATTTTTTTGTTAAGTACTAAAACCTGGTCTCTGCTTTCTGTTAACCTGGGTCTAAAAGACACGTATGTTGGTAAATCTTTGCAAACAATTGTAAACTCTATAAATTCTGTGACAACTTCACGAAGAGCAAGGCTTGATTTCCAGAGTGTGAGTGACATCTAAAAAAGGGCAGGTTGTCTGAAGAGGAAATGCAATGCCAGCCTTAATTTCAAAGGGATCAGAATGTCAAACATCAGGAGGTTTTGCTAAAACTACGTAAGGCCTTTGTCACAACTGAAATACCGTGAACAGTTTTGAGTGCCTTATCTAAGGAAAGGTACAGTTATTGCTCCGTTTCCGCAAGGATTCTGCTCCTGAGAATCCCCGCAAATGATAAAATTCACAAAGGCAGAGCTCATGCAAAAATAGGTTAAAAATCTCAGAGTTTTGCCAGGGGAATTTTGTTGTTCCTTATATTTTGGCACGGATAGGCAAATTTGCGATTCGTGATACAAAGGATTTACTGGATACTGGCATTGGAGACAGTCCGGAGAAGATCCACTAGGATTATACAAGTCATGAAGGGGTTGTTTTATGGGGAGATGTTGAGTAGTTTGGGCCTGTACTCATTGAAATTTAGAAGGATGAGAGACAACCTTATTGAAACCTACAAGATTCTCAGAGACCTGAGAGGATAGGTCTGGAAAGGTTGTTTCCCTTATGGGAGGGTATAGGATCAGAAGGTACAAACTCAGAATAAAGGGTCGTACATTTAAGACTGAGATGAGGAGGAATTTCTTCTCTCCAAGCGTAATGGATCTGTGGAATGTTTTACTGCAGAGGTCTGTTGAGGCTGGGTCATTAAGTATATGCAAGGCTGAGATAGACAGAATTTTAATCAGGAGAGAATCAAAGGTTATCGGCAAAGGCAGGAAAGTAGATTTTTTTTTAGATTTAGATTAGGTTACTTACAGTGTGGAAACAGGCCCTTCGGCCCAACAAGTCCACAGCGACCCGCTGAAGCGCAACCCACCCAGACCCATTTCCCTACATTTACCCCTGCACCTAACACTACGGGCAATTTAGCATGGCCAATTCACCTAACCTGCACATTTTTGGACTGTGAGAGGAAACCGGAGCACCCGGAGGAAACCCACGCAGACACGGGGAGAATGTGCAAACTCCACACAGACAGTCGCCTGAGTTAATGATTATCAGAGCTGCCATAGAATCCCTGGAAACAGGCCCTTCGGCCCAACAAGTCCACACCGACCCTCCAAAGAGTATCCCACCCAGATCCATTCCCCTACCCTATTATCTACATTTACCCCAGACTAATGCACCTAACCTGCACATCCATGAACACTATGGGGAAATTAGCATGGCCAATTCACCCTAACCTGCACATCTTTGGAATGTGGGAGGAAGCTGAAGCACCGGGAGGAACCCCGCACAGACACAGGAAGAATGTGCAAACTCCACACAGACAGTTGCCTGAGACTGGAATCGAACCCTGGTCCCTGGCGCTTTGAGGTAGCAGTGCTAGCCACTAAGCCACCATGACACCATGTTGAATGGCAGAACAGATGCGATGTTCTGAATAGATTAGAGTGGTGCTGGAAAAGCACAGCAGGTCAGGTAGCATCTGAGGAACAGGAAAATCGACGTTTCGGACAAAGCCCTTCATCAGGAATAGAGGCAGGGTACCTGCAAAGTGGAGAGATAAATGAGAGGGGGTAGGGGTGGGGAGAAAGTAGCATAGAATACAATAGGTGAATGGGGGTGGGGATGAAGGTGAGGAGGGTGGAGTGGATAGGTGGAAAGGAAGATAGGCAGGTAGGACAGGTCATGAGGGCGGTGCTGCTGTGGTAGCGAGTCTGTTTCAGCACATGGTTGAAGAGCTTCAGGGCAGAGGAGATGACCTGGGGGTTGCAGTGAGAGAGAGAGAGACTCCCAGAGATTCTTATAGAGAGAGGAGGAAAACTTCTTCAAGGCAGGCATCCTTGCAAGAGGATTCGCAGTAGTGTCAGCGATGGATTGAATAGCCTATTATTTGACTGAAGCTTTGTGGTCTTATAAAGGTGGTAAATCTGATCAGAGACTTTGAATATTTTCAAGACAGAGAGAATCAATTCTTGATCAACAAAGGAGGTGAGAAGTTATTGGGAGATAGGTAGAAATGTGGAGTAATCACATCAGTTAGCATTTATTGAATGGCAGAGCAGGGGGCCACATGGACCTTTCCAATTAAATTGGAAAGGGTGTAAAAAAAAAAGATTTACAAGGATGTTACTGTTATTGGAACATTTGAGTTATAAGAAGAGGTTGGATCGGCTGGAACTTTTTTCCCTGGCGTGCAAAGGCTGAGGGGTGACCATATAGAGGTTTATAAAACCATCAGGGGCTTGGATAGGGTGAATAGAAAAGGTATTTTCCGCAAGCTAGGGGAGTTCAAAACTAGAGGTAAGAGAGGAAAGATTTAAAAGGGACCCGAGGGGCAACCTTTTCACACAGAGGGTGGTGCGTGGGGCTATTAATCTGGTCCATTCGGGGAGCCCTGGCTGACAGATAAGAACTGCAGTGTCAGACATCCCGTTCACCCTGAGAGCTGGCTCTAAGGGAGCTGGGTCCGTGTCAAGGACTTTCCACGCATTAATAAAGGGTGAATCAGTGACAGGATACCGGCCACCGTGGAGTTATTTCAGGTTTCTCTCCTTCAGTTTTCTCCTCCCCATTGGTTTCTCCTCTTACCCCTCTCTCGGTTTCCTCTCCCTCAGTTTCCGCTCAGTTTCCCCCTTATCCCTTCCTCAGTTTTCCCTCTCTCAATTTTCCCCTCCCTCAGTGTACCTCCCTCGGTTTTCTCCTTCCTCGGTGTCCCCTCCCTTGGTGTCCCCTCTCTCAGTTTTCCCCTCCCTTGGTTTTCGCCTCCCTCTATGTCCACTCCCTCGGTGCCCCTTCCCTCTGTTTTCTCCTCTGTCGGTTTTCCCCTCCCTCGCTTTCCCCCCCTCAGCATCCCCACCTCAGTTTTCTCCTCCCTCAGTGTACCCTCCCTCGGTTTTCCCCTCCCTTGGTGTCCCTTCCCTCAGTTTTCCCCTCTCTCGGTTTTCCCCTCCCTCGGTTTTCCCCTCCCTCAGTTTCCCCTCGCTTGGTGTCCCCTCCCTCGGTTTTCTTCTCCCTCAGTTTTCTCCGCCCTTGGTGTCCCCTCCTTCAGTTTTCCCCTCCCTCGGTGTCCGCTCCCTCAGTGTCCCCCTCCCCTGATGTCCCCTCCCTCGGTTTTCCCCTTCCTTGGTTTTCTCCTCCCTCAGTTTTCCCCTCCCTCGTCTCCTCTCTCGTTGTCTCCTCTCTTGGTGTCTCCTCCCTCGATGTCCTCTCCCTCAGTTTTCCAGTCCCTTGGTTTTCTCCTCCCTCGGTCTTTCCCTCCCTCGATGTCCACTCCTTCGGTGTTCCCCTCCCTCAGTGTCCTCTCAGTGTTCCCTCCCTCGGTTGCCTCGCTCACTCTTTGATGATCTTCCCATACAACAGCAACTGGCACCAAACCACAGACTAAGATTGTGCCCTGTGGGTACCCAGCCAGTGTTCCAAGGGAAATTCAATAATATCATATGATCATCTGTCAACAATCAGTCATCAGATGATCAGACATCATATGGTCAGTAATGATGTGTTTGAATCTCCAGAAATACCTCCAAACAGAGTTGTGTCGCTGATCCAATATTACAAACATTGAGCAATCAAATTCTTCGACGTTTAACTTCACCTTGCTCTGATCGCAGCTGATGTTATCACTGGAAAAGTCAGATCCCAGACTAAAATCTGGTTTCACAGATCATTGTTTGTTTTGTTTTGGCTTTAATGAGGTTGTCTGTCATTCAGACAGAAGCACGCAATGTTGCAGGTTTTGATTTCGCCACTAAACAGAAGTGCATTAGCAAAAGAAATTTAAGTAAAATAGAACAAACCAGTCTATTAAATTCAAAGAGCGTAAAACACACAGCAAAAGTATATTCCCACCACCTCACGACGATTCTTAAAGAAATCCCTTGCATAGTATTCACACTAAAACCCCTTTCTCTATTATAAAGATAAAGTTACTATGGTCCCAAAGGGCTGCTCTCCCACTAGAGAAAGAGATGAATGGTGATGAGTTCAACTTTAGAGTCACTGTGCCTCAGGCAAGGAGTAAGTTAGGGCCTTCACGGTAACCTCAGCCTGTGCAGGAATTGAACCCACACTGTTACTATCAGACAGACCAGCTAACCAGACAGCTGAGTTAACTAACACCTTGTTTCTCTACCACCTTGATATGTGTGAGGTAACTGAATTTAACTCCTACCTTGGAACCTCTGAAAGCTTATTCCTGGAATTATCATACATTTAAATAAATTCAGCTTCAATTCCTCTTCATGGTTTTATCTCAATACTTGCCCACTGGAACTATCACTGGAATTATCATTCCTCTAAGGTCAATTGGTTGAATGGCTGGTTTGCAATTCTGAGTGATGGTTCAACAGTGTGGGTTCAATTCATACACTGGCTGAGGTCATTATTCTTCTTCTCGCCTCTCCCTTTATCAGAGGTACGCTGACCCTCGGGTTAAACCAACACTAGTTGTCTCGCTGTAATGAGAGAGCAGCCCTACAATCTGTTGGACTCTGGCGAATTTACTTTTACCTTCTACCTGAATCCATTAGTTGGGACGTTTGCATTAGACAATTCAGTGTCCCTGAGGATTTGTTAAAAGTTGCCTTCCTTTCTCATATGAATTTCACTTTCGAGAGAAAGGGGTTAACTGAGCTTGTCACGTTAGCTTCTTCAATGGAAGGCTATCCTCAGGACAAGAACATTGCTGTCAAATTAACAGGTTTTTCTGCGTTTACCATGGCAACAAACTTGCGCGCTTTCAAACTGGGGGTGGGTGGAGCGTTTGCTGTTTATAATATATAAAGAGAGAAGTCAGATGTGACTTAACTTGGAGCTTGTTAGGTTTTTCTTGGGAAGTGAAACTGGCTAGAAGGTGAAAACATTATGTTTTATTTTGTTAACAAGAAGCTGACTTGGTGGAAATGGACAAGAAATCTCGCCCTCTACTGGAAAGGGTCCAGGCAAAGCTACCTTGAAGGGTTGGAGAGGAGTGGCAGCTGGTTTTGGAAGAAGATAGACTTGGTGTTTATTTCACTCAATCGTCCCCTTTTCATGTCTGGGGGTGTGTAGTCACTGTTGTAATGGAGGAAACACAGAAGGTAGTTTGTGCACAGTGAGATCCCACAAGCTGCTAGGCGATGGATGAGCAGATAGCACATACTTAAGTGAAGTTGGTAGAGTGATAAATATCAGCCTCGATAGGACCGAGAGGAATAGAAATTTCCCCCACTTCATCTGGCCATAAGGATCTCAAATGCTTATGAGCTGAAATGATTAGAGAAGGAGAGACAAGTCAGGTTATGTCAGCAGTCATTTTGCAGTGAAAGCCCTCACAACCAAACATCTTACAGCCATAGAAAGTTACAGCACAGAGGAGGCCACTTGGCCCATTGTGTCTACCCACTTTCTTTATCTACAACCTAGTAGATGTTCATCTAAATGTTCTTTGAATGGCTTCCTTACATATCACCCTTTAAGGCAATGAGTTTCAGATCCCCAGTACCCTCTGGGTGAAAATATCTCCTCTCTGAACTTTCTACGTCATCATTTCTTGGCCCAAAGACAGCTCCCAAAAACTAGGCCATAGGCAGTTCCACAGATAGAGGAAGGGCATAAGGTTTCAAAACTACCTCAGCCAACGTAGCAATTAACTCCATTGTGAGGGATGACAATCTGATCCACAACGGCAGTTCAGCCAGCTGAGTTAACCAATCACTCGAGGAGCCTGGGTTGTTGTGACAACACACTTGGACGTACATTGTGGGAGCCTGAAGCTACAGATAGAGGCACCCATTATTTTCCATCACACGTCTGACCTGCTTTCACTGCCTGTCATTGACATGTGTAGGAAGGATTTGTAGACTGATACTCACCTTTCTTGACCATCCCAGCTCCTGGAATGCAACTCAAACCCAGAGCCTCTGGCTCAAGACAGGAACACTACACACCATGCCAGGAGTTCTTCAAAATTCTTTCCTATATCTATATCCCCCCAACTTATGACCCCCTCAGCCATGAGGAACTCAAGCTGTCTATCCACTTTATCGAGATGCTCGTTATTTTGGATGAGTTAGTTATTTCAAATGCCTCTGTTCCAAAACTAAACAGCCCCAGCCAATCTAATCTTTCTTCATAATTAAAACTCTCCAGTTCAGGCTATATGTAAATCTGCTCTAGTTCCTCTCTAGTGCAATCACAGAGATTCTATAGTCCAGAACTGCATTCAATATTCCAGCTGTAATCTAACCAATACTTGATACTGCTCTTATAGTTTTCCCAATTAACCTGTTGGATATATTAGTACACATTACTGCAGCAGGTGAGACTTGAACCTGGGACTCCTGGCTCAAAGAGGGTGGCACAGTGGCTCAGTGATTAGCACTGCTGTTTCACAGTGCGGGTTCAGTTCCAGCCTCGGGCAACCGCCTGTGGGGAGTTTGCATGTTCTCCCCGTGTCTGTGCAGGTTTTCTCCTGTTTCCTCCCACAGTCCAAGGATGTGCAGATTGGAATTGGCTGTGCTAAACTGTCCATAGTATTCAGGGATGTGTAGGTTAGGTGCATTAGTCGATGGTAAACTTACAATAATAGGGGAATGGGGCTGGGTCGGAGGGTCGGTGTGGACTTGTTGGGCCGAAGGGCCTGTTTCCACACTGTAGGGATTCTATAATATAAGTTAGGTGACTACCACTGCATCACAAGATCCTGTCAGGGTAGCTTTTAACTCCAGTTTTTCCCTTTAACCAAATTTGAATTCTGGTGTCAGTCATGATGGGATTTGAACCCATATCACCAGAAACTGAGGCTGGGCTGAGCAATCTAGTGATGTTACCTCTAAACTGCCTCCTCCCTTGTGCCCTCTTCACCCATTCATAGGAGGTCTGTGGACAGAATTTACAGGCAAGGTACAGAGGAAGCAGAATACTTAAAATACAATCAGGGGAATTATCATTATAGGTGCTCCGATAGAACCCTTCACTGTTTTGGACCCACACCTCTTGCTGATATGGTGAGTATATACTTCTGATGAAAGACCAAACAAGCTGGTGCCCTGTTCTCTCAAGGTGACCTAATTGATTTTGAAGGGGCTTCATAGGACAGATGAAGATAAACAGTTTCCGCTTGTGGGAAACTCCAAAACTGAGGGTTTGATAGCTTGGTTTGGAAACTCAGAAGGAGCTCCTTTGCCAAGGGAATGGTGTCAACATGGAACTTTAGATGGCACAGTGATTTATTTTAATTCGTTTATGGGATGTGGGCTTCAATGGTTAAGTCAGCATTTATTGCCCTAAGGGCAGTTAAGAGTCATACACCTTGCTGTGGGTTGGGAGTCACATGTAGACTGGATAAGGAGGACAGTTTCCCTCCCTAAAGGGCATGAGTGAATTAGATGGGTTTTTCCTAACAATTGACTCATGGTCATCATTAGACTCTGATTCCAGATTTTTAATTGACTTCAAATACCACCATCAGCAACGGTGGGATTTGAACCTGGGTCCCTGGAACATTACCTGGGTTTCTGGATTAACAGCCCAGAGATAATACCCCTGGGCCATCACCTATATTGGTGCATTGATGAGGAAGCTATGCAAGAAAGAGCACCTGAAACAAGGATCAATGAAGAAAAGTGTGAATATGTTCATGTGGAGCATAAATACCAGCGTCTACTCACTGAATCACCAGCTTTTACATTGAGGATCGCATGCAGTATAATCATGACCCATTTGATATTCACCGCATCAAACCCTGATGGATCCCATTGCAAAGAACAAGGCAGGGATAGACTGCAAGTGAAAAGACAAGTGATGAGAACAACATTTAACCCTGCTTACCACCTTTAACCATATTTATAATTTGTTCCTGACGCGGTGTTGATGTTACATAGTTCCTCAGAGTAACCGTCTCACATCTAGGATCTGTCCAGTGTCAACAGATTTGCCTTGAGGGGTAGGTGTCCAGTGGAGAGGCAGCACAGTGAGGGCAGAAACGTCAGAAGCTCTTGCACATATTACCTAACAGCAGGCTGTCAAACAACCTTGGCAAAGACCAATGAGACGGCCACATTGCCAGGCCACACACAGCAGGGACTAATGGATACTGAGGGGCTCTGGAGGGGGAGAGGTGGGTAACTTAAACAGTGGGAAAATAATTTAGAAGAAAGAAGAATGTAAGTATTGTAAAAGAAAAATATTGTGACATGGTTCGAACAGCAGGAATATTGATATTAAATGATTATTGATGCCATTCCTTCTCCATATTCTGAATCAGATGAGTTTATATAGTGGTTCTGCCTGTAAGGTTCAACTTTCACCCTTCTTTTTTCAAAAACTTTGAGATCAGCATTCACTAAATTTTCCATGCTTCCAATCCTGAAATGACCTATAGTTGACATCTATCCAACACTTAGAACCCAGCGCCTCCAGCCCTTGTCATAATCCCTGCGCTCCCACAACAATCTGGCACCCAACCCAGCTCCAGCTTTTGTTCAGCTTGTACGTCTGCTCGCTGAGCTGGAAGGTTTGTTCTCAGACATTTCGTCACATACTCAGTAACATCATCAGTGAGCCTCCAGTGAAGCACTAGTGTTATGTCCCACTTTCTATTAATGTGTCTCGGTCTGTTAAAGTGGGTGATATCATTTCCTGTTCTTTTTCTCAGATGATGGGAGATGGGGTCCAAATGGATGGCATGGTGGCACGGTGGTTAGCACTGCTGCCTCACAGCGCCAGAGACCCGGGTTCAATTCCCGCTTCAGGTGACTCTCTGTGTGGAGTTTGCACATTCTCCCCGTGTCTGCATGGTTTTCCTCGGGGTGCTCCGGTTTCCTCCCACGGTCCAAAAATGTGTAGGTTAGGTGAATTGGCCATGCTAAATAGCCCGTAGTGTTAGGTGTAGGGGTATGGGTGGGTTGCTCTTCGGAGGGTCGGTGGGGACTTGTTGGGCCAAAGGGCCTGTTTCTATACTGTAAGTTATTTAATCTAATCAAATCAATGTGTTTATTGATGGAGTTCTGGTTAGAATGCCAGGCCTCTAGGAATTCTCGCGCATGTCTCTGTTTAGCCTGTCCTAGGATGAGTGTATTGTTCCAGTTAAAGTGTGTCCTTCTTTGCCTGTATGCAAGGATAGTAGTGATGGTGGGTCATGTCTTTTGGTGACTAGTTGGTGTTCATGTATACTGGTGGCTAGTTTTCTGCCTGTCTGTCTGAAGTAGTGTCTGTTACAGTCCTCGCATGGTATTTTGTAAATTACATTCGTTTTGTTGGTTGTTTGTATAGAGTCCTTCAGGTTCATCAGCCACTGCTTAAGTGTGTTGGTGGGTTTGTGGGCTATTATGATGTCAAGGGGTATGAGTAGTCTGAAAGTCATTTCAGAGATGTCTTTGATATATGATAATATGGCTGGAGTTTCTGGGCATGTTGTGTCTGCTTGTTTGGGTTTGCTGTTGAGAAATCGGCGGCCTGTGTTTATTGGGTACATGTTCTTCTTTTTCTTCTGCTGTTTGTGGTTCCTGTGTGCTGCAGTGTGTTGTGGCCGGTTTAAATAATGTTCTGATGTAGCTCCCTTTGTGGGTGTTGGGATGATTGTTTCTGTAGTTAAGTATTTGGTCTGTGTGTGTCGCTTTCCTGTAGACACTGGTGTGTAATTCTCCATTAACTGTTTGTTCTACTGTGACATCTAGGTATGGTACTCTGTTGTTGTTCTCTTCCTCTTTTGTGAATTTTACGCCGGTAAAGGTATTGTTGATGATGTTGCAGATTTCCTTTAATTTGTTCCATTTTGCGATGACAAAAGTGTGATCCACATAGCGGACCCAAAGTTTGGGTTGGATAGCTGGAAGGGCTGTTTCTTGGGTGTCTCTACATTAATGCTTCTGCTAAGAAACCTGATATCGGAGATCCCATGGGTGTTCCGTTGATTTGTTTATAGGTCATGTTATTGAAGGTGAAGTGGGTAATGAAGCACAGGTCTACTAGCTTGAGGATGTTGTCTTTACTGATGGAATTGGTGCTGTCTGGTGTTTGAGTCCTTGGTTCCTCTAGTAGTGCAGTCAGTGCTTCTTTGGCCAGGTCGATGTTAATTGATGTGAACAGGGCTGTTACATCAAAGGAAACCTTTATTTCATCCTCTTCTATCTTGGTGTCATTGATGGTGTTGACGAATTCTTGGGTGGAGTGGATGGAGTGGTGTGAGTCTTCTACTGGATACTTCAGTGTTTGGTGGAGATCCTTGGCTAGTCTGTGTGTTGTTGTTCCAGGTCGTGAGACTATGGCTCTGAGGGGGGGCCCTGGTTTGTGTACTTTAGGTAGTCCAAAGAAACGGGGTATGTTGGTTCCATCTGGTTGCATTTTTTGGAAATCTGTCTTGTTTATTTGTCCTGATTTACAGTCAGAGGGGGGTGGGTTGCTTTTCGGAGGGTCGGTGCAGACTTGTTGGGCCAAAGGGCCTGTTTCCACAAAAAAAATTTATGAACTCTTTTTAATGCAGATGTGACATGGTTTTCTAATTTGACGGTATTAGGCAAGAACTTTCGAAAGCTGACTGAGGGCAGGTGTTTGCAGGTAAAGGGATGGCTGGAAAATGGGGAGCCTTCAGAAATGAGGTAATGAGAACCCAGAGAAAGTATATTCCTGTCAGGGTGAAAGGAAAGGCTGGTAGGTATAGGGAATGCTGGATGACTAAAGAAATTGAGGGTTTGGTTAAGAAAAAGGTAGCATATGTCAGGTATAGACAAGATAGATCGAGTGAATCCTTAGAAGAGTATAAAGGAAGTAAGAGTATACTTAAGAGGGAAATTAGGAGGGCAAAAAGGGGACATGAGATAGCTTTGGCAAATAGAATTAAGGAGATTCCAAAGAGTTTTTACAAATACATTAAGGACCAAAGGGTAACTAGGGAGAGAATAGGGCCCCTCAAAAATCAGCAAGACGGCTTTGTATGGAGCCGCAGAAAATGGTGGAGATACAAAATGAGTATTTTGCATCAGTATTTACTGTGGAAAAGGACATGGAAGATATAGAATGTAACGAAATAGATGGTGACACCTTTCAAAATGTCCATATTACAGAGGAGGAAGTGCTGGACGTCTTGGAAAGCATAAAGGTGGATAAATCCTCAGGACCTGATCAGGTGCACCCTAGAACTCTGTGGAAAGTTAAAGAAGTGATTGCTGGGCCTTTTGCTGAGATATTTGTATCATCGATAATCACAGGTGAGGTGCCGGAAGACTGGAGGTTGGTTAACGTGGTGCCACAGTTTAAGAAGTGTGGCAAGGACAATCCAGGGAACTATAGACCAGTGAGCTTGATGTCAGTGGTGGGCAAGTTGTTGGAGGGAATCCTGAGGGACAGGATGTATTTGGAAAGGCAAGGACTGATTAGGGATAGTCAACATGACTTTGTGTGTGGGAAATCATGTCTCACAAACTTGATTGAGTTTTTTGAGGAAGTAACAAAGATGATTGATAAGGGCAGAGTGATCTATATGATCTATTTGGACTTCAGTAAGGCGTTCGACAAGGTTCCCCATGGGAGACTGATTAGCAAGGTTAGAGTCTCATGGAATAGAGGGAGAACTAGCCATTTGGATACAGAACTGGCTCAAAGGTAGAAGACAGAGGGTGGTGGTGAAGGGTTGTTTCTCAGACTGGAAGCCTGTGACCAGTGGAGTGCCACAAGGATCGGTGCTGGGCCCTCTACTTCTTGTCGTTTACATTAATGATTTGGATGCGAGCATAAGAGGTACAGTTAGTAAGTTTGCAGATGACACCAAAATTGGAGGTGTAGTGGACAGCGAAGAATGTTACTTTTACCTCAGATTACAACAGGATCTGGACCAGATGAGCCAATGGGCTGAGAAGTGGCAGATGGAGTTTAATTCAGATAAATGCAAGGTGCTGCATTTTGGGAAAGCAAATCTTAGCAGGACTTATACACTTAATGGTAAGGTCCTAGGGAGTGCTGCTGAACAAAGAGACCTTGGAGTGCAGGTTCATAGCTCCTTGAAAGTGGAGTTGCAGATAGATAGGATAGTGAAGAAGGCGTTTGGTATGCTTTCCTTTAGTGGTCAGAGTATTGAGTACAGGTGTTGGGAGGTCATGTTGCAGCTGTACAGGACATTGGTTAGGCCACAGTTGGAATATTGCGTGCATTCTGGTCTCCTTCCTATCAGAAAGATGTTGTGAAACTTGAAAGGGTTCAGATAAGATTTACAAGGATGTTGCCAGGATTGGAGAATTTGAGCTATAGGGAGAGGCTGAACAGGCTGGGGCTGTTTTCCCTGGAGCGTCAGAGGCTGAGGGGTGACCTTATAGAGGTTTACAAAATTATGAGGGGCAAGGATAGGGTAAATAGGCAAAGTCTTCTCTCTGGGGTTGGGGAGTCCAGAACTAGAGGGCATAGGTTTAGGGTGAGAGGGGCATTAAGAGGCATTTGGATGGGTATATGAATAGGAAGGGTTTGGAGGGATATGGGACAGGTGCTGGCAGATGGGACTAGATGGGGTTGGGATATCTGGTCGGCATGGACAGGTTGGATCGAAGGATCTGCTTCCATGCTGCACATCTCTATGATTTTGTTGTGGAGTTGGGTCTATCGCCACCTGTTTGTAAGTATTGGAATCTGCAAGCAGTGAGTTCACTTTTTCAATGTACTCTGTTCTATTAAGGACGACAGTTATGGGCCCTTTGTCTGCATTGTTTTTTTTTGTCTTTTCCTTTCCCGTGAGTTGAGGTTATTCCCTTCCCTTTCCTGCTTAGCATTGGTGCAACTGTCTGGTGGTCTGCTGGGTTTACTCTGTGAATCTGTTGTCCTTCAGGGTTAATTCTAATTCTAATGCTGCTAAAAAGTCCTTTTGTTCAGTGTCTCTCTAGTTATAGTTATAGTTATAGTTCATCCCTCTTGTTTCTTTTTCTTTTTTTTAATTTTTATTTTATTTTATTTTATTTTATTTTAATTTTCTCCCACACTACCACCTGATCGCGGCCATGCTTATTTTTCCCTAGCCACCATGTCAGGTGTCGGACACAGTGAAAAACAACAAGTGTGTCAATCTTTATTTATACTCCACCTCCAGGAAACAAGGAAAACCCGAGTGACCAGTGACAAGCAGTGCCCGTCTCAGAGGGCAATACTGCATGATCAAACAGTGAAGGGGAGGACGGGGATTAAATCAAAATAGAGTTGGAGGGTAAAATAATACACTCCATTCCCTGCAGTGCCCACTGCTCCCTGAAAACCTCGAGGGTGTTGGTGGACATTGCATGCTCCTTCTCCAGGGACACCCGGGCTCTGACATAACCTAGTTCATCCCTCTTACTGGGACAGCTTTTTCTGTATCTGTCAGTGGTCATTCTGATAAGTTTTTAATCCAAGCCTGAGTTGTCTATGTCACTCTATTGTGTGAGCTTGTCCAATTTCTCGGGTAGGGTGTTTTTTTCATTTCCTGTGTTTGCTGTTGTTTGATGACTATTGCTTGTTCTAGTCTGTCTGCCCATTCATGATCTGTCTCATTAGTATTTAAAGATTTTTTGGCGTGAAATTTCTTGATTGTATTTATGGAGTCAGTTGTGGGCATCATTAATCATTCCTTGCAACATTCTGTGGCCATTCTGTTCAGCTATACTTTTGGCTAGTGGGCTGTTGAGTTGTGATTTGTATTTTAGACATTTTGGTAGTATCTGTTCCCTGAGGCATTCATGCAGGAAGTACAGTTGCTCATGGATGGCACTCACTTGGATAGCGTTGGTTTCCCATCTTCAGGCTAGTTTTAGTGTATTATGCCCATAGGTGTATGCGATTTTTGAGAAGATTTGTAGCTCAGGTTGAGGTTCAGGTTGTAAGTTTGCTCACTGAGCTGGAAGGTTTGTTTTCAGATGTTTCAACACCATCCTTGTTACATCATCAGTGAGTCTCTGGTGAAGTGCTGGTGTTATGTCCCACTTTTTATGTATGTATCTTGGCGTCAAGGTGGGTGATATCATTTCCAGTTCTTTTTCTCAAAGGATGGTAGGTAGGGTCCAAATTGATGTATTTATTGATGGAGTTCCAGTTGGAATGCCAGGCCTCTAGAATTCCTGTGTGTGTCTATGATTAGCCTGTCCTGGGATGGATGCATGGTGCCAGTCGAAGTGGTGTCCTTCTTCGTCTGTGTGTAAGGATACTAGTGATACTGGGTCATATCTTTTGATGGCTAGTTGGTGTTCATGTATCCTGGTGACTGGTGTTCTGTCTGTCTGTCTGTCCAATATAGTGTTTGTTACAGTTCTTGCACGGTATTTTGTAAATGACATTCATTTTGTTGGTTGTTTGTATAGGGTCCTTCAGGTTCATCAGCTGCTGTTTAAGTGTGTTGGCAGGTTTGTGGGCTATCATGATCCCAAGGGGTTTGAGTAACCTGGAAGTCATTTTAGAATTCTTTGATGTATGGTTTCCAGCTTTTGTCTTTCACCAATGAATCAGGGCAGGTGTAGGCCATTCAGTCTCTCCAGCCTATTCTATAATTTGGTAAGATAACGACTGAAGTAATGACTCCATATTCCCACTGACGCACAATAAACTTCCACTCCTTTGATTATCAACTATCTGTCCATCTCTGTTGAAAAAACGTTGAGCTGGAAAAAGCACAGCAGGTCAAGCAGCATTGGCAGAGCAGGGGTGTCGCGGGGGAGGGGGAATGGGGGCCGAGAGGTAAATAGAGGGAGCGGTGGTGGGGCTGGGAGGAAAGGTAGGTGGAATAACGATGGGTGGATGCAGGTAGGAGGTGAATGTGCTTGCTCAGTGGGAAGGCTGGAGCGGATAGGAGGAAAGGAAGATGGACAGATTAGGTCAGGTCAAGGGGGGGGACGGAGAGGGAGAGCTGGACCTAGGCTGAGATGCGGGTGCTGTGGGGCTGATTTGGAAGCTAGTGAATTCTATGTCATGGCCATATGGCTGTATGCTCCCGAGGTGGAAGGTGAGGTGTGCTTCCTCCAGTTTGCGTGTGGCCTTGTCTTGAGGCTGAGGATGGACATGTCGTCGGAGAGGGGGAGGGGGAGAGGGAGGTGAAATGGCTGGCAACTGGATGTTGGGTCTGGTTGGAGCGTATGGAACACAGATGTTCTCTTAACCAGTCTCTGAGTTTGTGCTCAGTCTCTCCGATGTAGGGGAGACCACATTGGGAGCGATGAATGCAATAAGTCAGGTTAGAAGAATTGCAAGTGAATCTCTGCCGGACTTGGAATGATTCTTTGGTGCCTCAAACTGAGATAAGAGGAGAAGTGTGAGGGCAGGTGTTGCACCTCCTGCAGCTGCAGGGAAAGGTGCCAGGTGGTTGTGTGGGGTGGAGGGGCGCAGAAGTGGGGTGGGGGGGGAGGAGTTTAGGTGTGGCCCTAATGAGGGAATCGCAGAGAGAACAATCCCTACGGTAAGCGGATAGGAATGGGGAAGGAAATATCTTTTTTGTGGTGGGTCAAACCACAGGTGGTGAAAATGGTGGAAGCTTTGATGCATTGGATTAGTGGGTGGAATGTGAACACCGGGGGACTCTATCCTTGATGTGGTTGGGAAGGGGCTGGGGTTTGAGGGCAGAGGTGTGGATCTGTCTGTTATTGCCTTAGGAGCATTCAAGGACTCTGTATTCACCTCTTTGAGGAAGAGCTCCCTGTGAAAAATAAAAATTGTCCTCATCTCCATCTTAAAGGGGTGACCCTGTTTTTTGAAGCAAGAACCCTATAGTCGATAGCATTGTGGCAATCAGCCCCTGTTATATTGTTTGCTGATTGGCCACTTTTTTTCCTCTGGCATTGCCTTTTAATTGGCTAATGTTATCTGGCATCTAATTTTTGATTCGTTAATTTTGTCCAGCATTGTTTGCAAATTGTTTATTTCCAAGAAGGCAGGTGAGTCCTCCATGGTGTCTAGGCCACATGTTTCCCCCAGAGTCGCTGAATAAATTGGGCCTTTTTCTCTGGAGTTTAGACAAATGGGAGGGAATTTCATGAAGGGGCTTAAATAGGATTGGCCTTGGGATACATTTTGCACTGTTTGGGGAATCTATTACGTGGGGCACAGTCTTAGGATATGGGGCCAATTATTTAGGATTGAGAAAGGAAGAAAGTGTTCCAGTCAAAAGGTTGTAAATCTTTAAATTTCCTACCCCAGAGGGCTGTGGATGCACCATTGTTAAGTACATTTAAGACTAGATGAAGAGATGTTTGGTCCCTCAGGAATCAGGGGATGTGGAGAAGAGGTTAGAAAATGGAGTTGAAACCCAAGTTCAGCCCTGAAAGTATTGCATGGTGGGTCAGGCATGATGGGCTGAATGGTCTCATAGACTCACAGAATTTTACAGAAGGAAGCCACTCAGCCCATCATGTCTGTACCAGCTCCCAAAAGAGCTAACCAGCTGGTCCCACTTCCAGCCCTATCTCTGCAGAGCTCTATGAAATCATAATCTCCTGCTCCAATTTTTGTGGTCTCAGCCAACATCACTAACGCAGATTGGGCAATATCAGTGGAGCAAGAACCAGAGTTAACATTTCAAGTCTAGTATGACCCTTCTTCAGGTCATCTCTGCTTCACAGGATTTAATTAATTGGATAAATATTGATCATCAATATAGGATCAAGATTCATCTTCCTGTACATGTCCACTGTGGTACAGGGATAACACTCAAAAGTTGGAAGGTTGTTGGTTTTCTCTCTCATAGAATCATACAATCCTAGTGTGGGTGTAGCCCATTTGGCCTAATAGGTCTATGCTGACCCTCAGAACAGCATCCCACCCAATCCTTGTAACCCTGCAATTCCCAGGGCTAACCCACCTAGCCTGCACATCCCTGGACATTATGGGGCAACTTAGCATGTCTAACGCACCTATCCTGCACATCTTCAGACTGTGGGAGGAAACCGGAGCACCAGGAGGAAACCCACACAAACATCGGGAGAATGTGCAAACTCCACACAGATGGTCGCCCAAGTGTAGAACTGGGCCCAGGATATTGGCACTGTGAGGCAGCAGTGCTAACCACTGAGTCACCATGCCACCCTATGTGGGTTATTTTTAACCAGATGCAAACAATCAGGGCAATGCAATGTAATGTGAAAGATCACACAAAGAGAAAGAGAAACAGGAAAGACCAGTTGCATGAGTTTGTAAAAGAAAGACTTGCTTTAACCTACCACCCATCATAGCAGCTGTTCAAATTTGAATTCAATAAAAATCTGGAATAAAAAGCTAGACTAATGGAGACTATGTAACTATTGTCCATTGTTACAAAAACCTAAGTGGTTAATTTATGTCCTTTAAGGAAAATATTCTGGTTTACATGTGACTCCAGATCCACAGCAATGTGGTTGACTCTTAACCACCTTCTGAATTGGCCCAACAAGCCTTTCAATTAGGAATGGGCAACAAATGCTGTCTTTGCAATTAACAACCACATACTGTGCATGAATAAAGGAAAACTACATGTTTTGGATGAGCAGAGAATTAGACTTGGTTTAGTGCAGCCACAATGTTCCTGAAAGAGGCACTGGATGCAGACATTGCTGAAACCATACTCAATATGAGACAGGAATTGGGGAGGGAAATAAAAAAGTAAATTTCTCAACATATCAAACAGAGCAGCTGAATCAGGTAACCTTAGCTGAGCCATTCTGAACATTTGCTTTCTGTCAGCTCCAGTTTTCTCTTCATTGTAAACATAAGGATTATGGAGGCAGACCTATCCCAGCATCCTTCATCATTGTGAAAGCCCCCTATTGAAGATACAGTTTAAAAAAGGGCTTTGTACAAACAGGACAAACGCTAGGATTGCTCTAACTTTGAAAAATTCTCTGTTCTCATGTAGTAAAGCCTAAAAGTACCAGGTAGTTCAACCCTTTATTTTGAAATCATCCGCACCACTATACTCCAGGAAGTCTAATCATGTAACACTGGAAGGCCATTTTTTTAAGGTTTGGTGATCTGAGGTGCACTTCAGTAACTTCCAACTGGGTCAGGAAGGAGACAGCTTCAACTTGTCTAAGAAAAGCCATGGAGAACTTACACCAAATGCTGCTTTCTCTGGTCAGTTTTAATGTAATACTTGCTCAACAAAAACTTAAATTGCTTTCTTTAATTGTAGCACTCTCATCTTCGATTCAGAAGGTTTTAGTCTCCATTCCAGAATATTAGACAGACAATACAGGTTGGCATTCCAGTGATAGTTGGAGGGGCCTTGTAGTGATTGGAACCATGTTGACCTCGTTGACTATGAGGTCATTGACTGGGGTTGTTAACATGGGCCAATCAGGAAACTCCCAGCCCAACTGCTTGTTCTGTGGTGCTGTGGAGTCCATGGACCATGTGTATATGTATATGGGATGTGGGTGTTTGCACTCCCTCTTTAGTTTTCTGGAGAACCTTCTCCTCTGCTTTTGGCTGTACTTCAGTCCCACGTTCCTGATCTTTGGGCACTTGGAGGGGGGAGGATAGGTCAGGGATCTCCTCGTGGGTCTGCTCCTGGGCCTGGCCAAACTGGCCATTAACAGGTCCAGGCAGCGGGCCATGGAGGGGCCATTATGACCATTTGCCTGCCCCTCTTCCGTAGCTACACCCGAGCCCGGGTATCTCTGGAGAAGGAGCACGCAGTGTCTACCAATTCCCTTGAACCGTTCAGGGAGAGGTGGGCACTGCAGGAAGTGGAGTGTTTCATTTCCCCCGCCAACTCTATTTTAATTTAATCCCTGCCCTCCCCTTCACCTTTTTGATCATGTAGCATTGCCCTTTGATGAGAAGGGCATTGCTTGTCACTGGACATTCGGGTGTTTCCCTTTTTCCTGGTCGTGGAAATTGAATAAAGATTTGTACACCTTTTGTCATTCACTGTGTCTCACAGCTACACACACACACACACACACACACACGTGGGTGCTGGGGAAAAGATAAACACTACCGCAGTTAGGCAGAAAAAAACAAAAAAAATTGAACCAGGAGATTAGAATCTCCATTTACAAAAATAAACAAGAGATTTAGGGGAAAAAATCAGGAGATTAGAATCTCCTCAGTCCAGACGAGTGACTGAGCTGGCTGGCCACAGCCAGTGTAGTGCATACAACTACATAAAGGGGTGACATGGTGATAGGATACCAGCCTCTGTGCAGTTACTTCAGGCTGTCTTTCAGAAAAGATCGGAAGCCTGTTTTCCCTCTGTAGATACCGTTATTCTTTAGAAAATGATAGGGGTGTCCCCTCAGTAATTTGTCCTCAATGAACATTTCTTAAAAACAGACTGCCTGTTTGTTACCATACTGCAGTGAATTAAGCTTGCTGCGTGCTATTTGGCCTGCCATGTTTCTTCCATTACACGGGCTTCAAAAGGTATTGCATTGTCTGTCAAATGCTTTGGAATATCCTGAAGTTGAGAAAGGCACTACACAAATGCAAGTCTTTTTTTTTGCAGCCTTCCCCTTCCTCCTACAATGTGCAGTCACTTAAAGACGAAACTTGGCATCAGCTAACAGCTGATTTATCTCAAACTCTTTACTAGCCTACATTGTTGTCCACTGTGGATCTTATGTCTTATTACATTTCTCAATGTGAAACAGTTGTATTCAGTGTTTCCATACCACATGTAATGATGGTATTTTTCTTTGCAGCTGCTTCTTTCGTACACACACGCACCCTCTGTCTCCTTGAATGGTGAAAGCTATAATTCAAAAGTCACCAAGAAATAAGTTTTAAAAAATAGTTCATAATGACATCCTTCTGCTTGCCAGGAATAATACCCAAGCTTGGAGCTGCAAGCTGTAATAAACTGTGCAGTTTTTGGGAAGATTTAGCAATCGAAAACATGTTTCAGCTGCCCTGGTTTCTGAACTGATTACAAGCACTGTCTTTCTACATGTGTTCTGTTAAAATACCAGGTTTAACTAAACCACCAGACACTTGATAAATGCAACCAGCGCCCTCTACAGTGCCTCCAATACATAACCATGCCAATTCAACCCTCTGATGGGAAAAGAGAGGAACCTCGATTATCCAAATACCAATTTTCCGAAAATCGGATTATCTGAAGGAGATCTCGAGGTCCCGACAGAAACATTACATCAAAGACGTGCTTCCAACGATGGTCGCGTCTTTTGTTTACAGTGATTAAACAGGCACCATCTCCAAATGACTGACCTCCCGCCCACTCTGTCTCCCCACACTTTCCCTGGAGTTCTACACAGGTGTGTACCCTAAACCACACCAACCCCCCCACCCCTTCCCCAGATCATCTCTACAACATTGTCCTGTACGGGGCAAACGTAGAACCTGTCAAAAAGGTGCAGTGAAACGTTGTGTGTGTGGCTGTCTCGCTCTGTCTGCGTCTGTCTGTGTCTGTGTGTGTCTGTCCATGTGTGAGCACACGCATGCTATTTGAAGACTTACCCCCCCCCCCCCCCCCCCCCCCCCCCACAAAGGCAGCAGCAGCAGTCTTGTTGTTGGTGTACGGTCCGGCTGCCCTGGTTGGGGGATGGGCGGGGACGATGTTAGATGGGGTTGGGGGGCGAGGAGGCAGTGTTTTGCGGGTGCTGTTGGACTGGGTTGGTGGCGGGGCCTTGCGGGCTGTGTGCTGCTGCAGTCTCCTGAATGGGGAGCAGACTTTAAAAACTCCAAGCCCCAGAGAAAAGGCATTTAATCGATTAACCGGATAATCGATTATCCGAATGAAATAGTGCCCGCCCATCTCGTTCGGATAATTGAGGTTCCCCCATACTGACTTTGGGATGGTAATTTTTAAAATTCATTCATGGGATGTGGTCGTCGCTGGCTGGGCCAGCATTTATTGCACGTCCCTGGTTACCCTTTGAGAAGGTGGTGCTGAGTTGCTTTCTCGAACACTGCAGTCCACGTATAATAGATTGTCCCACAACGTTGTTAGAAAGGGAATTCTAGGATTTTGACCCAATGGCAATGAAGGAACAGCGATATATTTCCAAGTCGGGACAGTGAGTGGCTTGGAGGGGAACTTACAGAGAGTGGTGTTTCCATGTATCTGTTACCCTTGTCCTTCTAATTGGAAGTAGCTGTGAGATCGAAAGTTCCTGTCTAAGGACTTTGGTGAATCTTTGCAGAGAGTAGACACTGTTGCTACTGAGTGTCAATGGTGGAGGGAGTGGATGTTTGTGGATCTTTGTGGACTGTAGCGGTTCAAGGTCTTGCCACTTTCTCAAGGGCAGCAACGGACAGCAATTAAAATGCTATTCAGTTCGCAATACTCACACCTCACGAGTAACAAAAAGATTGGAATGCCGACCAAGTGGGCTGCTTTCTCCTGGATGGTGTCAAGCTTCTTGAGTGTTGTTGGAGCTGCACCCATCCAGGCAAGTGGGAGTATTCCATCCCACAACTGACTTGTGCCCTGTAGATGGTGGACAGGCTTTGGAGATGGGTCACTCACTATAGTATTCCTAGCCTCTAACCAGATTTTGTAGCCACTGTGTTTCTATGTCAAATCAAGTTCAGTTTCTGGTCATAAGATTGTACCTCTTCTTCACATTCATTTTTCAATGCCACTAGTAAAGAATGCATTTGATGCCAATTCCTAATTGTACTTGACAGCAGTTGTCAACCACATCAATGTGAGGCTGGAGTCACATTAAGGCCAGACCAGGCAAGATGGTAGATTTCCTTCATTAATGGCATTAGTGAATCAAATGGATTTGTAGTCACCGTACGGTGACTAGTTTTTCCAACTCCAGATTTTCTGTTTGGAATTAAAGTCCACTACCAATAAGGTGAGGGTTAAGCCCATTTTGCCTGGTGTCTACAATGCCACTATCTCACCCAAGATATCTCCTCTTGCATTTACATAGTGACTTTAATGCTGCTGCAAGGTTCTACACTGCTAATGCAAAATCAGTCAAAACCTGACGCAGAGCGAGAAGGAGAGACTGAGAGGAAAGTGATAGGGGTTTGGGAGATGTGGGCCTTGATGAGACACAAGAAATCTGGCAAGGTCCATTCCAATTTTGTGATCATCTTGCTCCATCATTTACACTTTCCACAAGTGACACAGTGAGATTCTCACCATGCAGTGGAGAGATGCCAATTGGCAGGATTAATGCATGCCAATGCCACAACTCTCCTCATTGAGGACTCTGGGTCTGTACTCGATGATGTTTAGAAGGATGGAGGGAGGCGGATCACACTGTAACTTACAGAATACTGAGAGGCCTAGATAGAGCAGACATGGAGAGGATGTCTCCACTAGGAGGAGAGACTAGGACCCGAGGGCTCAGCCTCAGAGTGAAGGGACGAATCTTTAGTTGCTTCAGCCAGAGGGTGGTGAATCTGTGGAACTCGTTGCTGCAGAGGGCTGTGGAAGCCAAGTCATTAATTGTCTTTACAACAGAGTTAGATAGGTTCTTCATTAGTCAGATTAGTAAGAGAAGGCAGGAGAATGGGGTTGACAGCCGTGATGGAATGGCAGAACAGGCTTGATGGGCTGAATGGTATAATTCTGCTTCTATATCTTGTGGTCATTAATATTCCCCCACCCCCCACGATACCCCCACATTGGGAAAATGTGAGAAGGAAATCAGACCATGTATCCAGTAGATTCAGGCTGCCTATTTGCTCTGAACAATTTCCGAAATGCCTATGGGCAACAGCAGCCCAGGGAATGATTAATAGGCACCTGTCATCCCAGGAAAAAGTGAGGACTGCAGATGCTGGAGATCAGAGCTGAAAATGTGTTGCTGGAAAAGCACAGCAGGTCAGGCAGCATTCAAGGAGCAGGAGAATCACGTTTCAGGCATGATCCCTTCTTCAGGAATCAGGTTTCCTGAAGAAGGGCTCATGCCCGAAACATCGATTCTCCTGCTCCTTGGATGCTGCCTGACCTGCTGCGCTTTTCCAGCAACACTTTTTCAGACCTGTTGTCCCAGCCTGACCATTTTGCCATTTCTACTGTTTACCGGCAGTGGACTGATGAAGCACCTAGCAGGACACACCAGTGACGAGCAGTGGACAGAACAGCACCCAGCATGCAGGGTGGATTAGGCTACGTCTCAGGGCTGCTCCCTTAGCACACTCACTTTGTGCTTACCTGCATCTCCGCCCTGTCTTGTTTTGCCATGACAATTAACACAGTCATGAAAATGGGCAGCTCGCCTTGCCGATACGCAGGCCTCTATCGAGGGGATGTACACCTTTCTGCATGGCAGTGTATCACGTCAACTCACAGCTGCACCATGTGCTAGCAGCAAGCAGACTTCACAGGTAGCAGCTCTGTCTCAAAGTCTGATGTGAGTTGTCCCCACTGAAGTCCATGGAGGAACCAATTAGACTCTGTAATTTAAGACCAGCCTCCAATACTAGCACAGGGTATTGGTCATGGCCAGGCATCCATTCAGGATGATCCCAATCAGGGAGTTTGTGCTTCTGTAATCCAGGGAGTTTATCCAATGGCTCCTTAGCAATAAGCCTAAGGGTTAGGGCTGATCTGGTCAGGGACATGTATAAGCACCAGATACAAGTCTGGCTACATCTTAACCCTAGAGCTGGCCGGTCTAATCAGTCAAGGGGGCGGGTCATGACACCCATCATGTCCATTCACGGACATTAATGGGGAATGGGGGCACTGCGATGTGTGTTTGTGGGTGTATGTGTGTTGGTGTCTGCGTGTATGTGTATGCATGAATGTGCATGTGAGTGAGTGACGGTGTGTGCGTATGTGTGCATGAGACTCATAGTGTATGTGAGAGTCTGTGTGAGGGGAATGTGTGTGTCTGTGTGTGTTTGTGTGTGAGGGTGTGTGAGAAT
>NC_057716.1:102244037-102246061 GCF_004010195.1 Chiloscyllium plagiosum
GCTGTGTGAGTGTGTGTGTCTGTATAGAGTGTGTATGTTTGTGTGCGTGTCTGTGTGAGTGTATGTATGTCTGTGTGAGAGTGTGTGTGTGTATGTGTGTGTGGTGAGCCAGGTGTGGCCCTTGCTATAATACCAAGCCTCAGCAAGGATTGGAGGCTGTGGGCACCAGAAAGAGAGCAATACAATTGTAAAGGGACATTGCAAGCTGCTAATATGGTAAGGCCTGGCTGGAAGGGTATAATGCAGGCAAGGTGCTGGCCATAGTCAGGAGCAAGGAGTGGGGGCATGGCTCAGGCCCTGGTTGGGAAAAGGAAGCAGATTATAGGAACATGGAAGTCGTAAAATGTAGTGCTGAAAAAGCACAGCAGATCAGGCAGCATCAGAGGGTCAGGAGAATTGGCCTTTCGGACAGAAGCCTTTCATCAGGAATGTGGGGTGGGTGGGTAGGGAGCTGAGAGATATAGGAGGGTGAGGGTAAGTTTGTGGGGAACATAGCTAGGAAGACATAGACGGATGCAGGTGGAGGATGATGTTGATGCATCAGAGAGGAGGGTGGAGCGGATAGGTGGGAAGGATTTTGGATGGGTAGGACAGTTCAAGAGGGCAGTGCTGTGTTGGAGGGTCGGATCTGGGATGCGGTTGGGGAAGAGGAGATGAGGAAACTGGTGAAATCAAAGTTAATGCCATGTGGGTGGAGGGTCCCAAGGCAGAGGATGAGACATTCTTCCTCTAGAACATGTAAGACAGGTTGGGTGGGGATTTGGAGGAATTGTGAAGTCTCTCAGTTTAATGAATCTGTCCATTAGGAAGGTGATGTGGATGATTGGAGGCTTTGGCCCATACAACGTACAGCACACAAGCTGCCTACTCTCTGGTCATCCTACAGCACTGATTTCTGGCATGGCTACTGCTAGACAACTCTTTGGCAGCTACAATGCTACAGCACAGTGGAGGCCAAATATTAAGCTGTCAAACAAGGAGGGGCAAAGAGTTCACCAGGACCTAATGTCATGTTTACACATTGTTCCCTCTGCTTCACCATGGTGCAGTGGGCTCTCAGTGCCCTGAATAAGTCTTATATCTCTCCCTCCCACTTAGTACTCTCTCTGGTTCCCCTGTTGGAATTCACGAAGCTTGCTCAGCAGTGGAGGCAGTTGGCCCCGCAGTTTGGATGGGATGAGTCCAGGGGCGCACGTGTCTGGATGGGCTGGACAATGCCAAGGGTCTTCCTGCCAGAGGCAATTCAATCCTCCTTGGCTTGAACTTCCAAGGATTGGCAGGTAGCAGGCAAGGTGAAGATGGAGGTCCCAGTCAAACCTGGAATGAGAGGGGTCTGTATGTGGTTCCTTCTGTGACTTGCTGCCTCCTGGTGCCACCCTGACTCCATGTGAGGGAAGGGGCAGCTGGATCCGGGTCAAGGCTCCCGGTGGTGGAGAACAATGGTTGGGCTGATGCACTAAATCTGTGAGCTTCTCCCCAGTATTTTCTAGATCCACCTGACCCCATCCCATTGTCCTTGACCCCTCCTCCTTGCCCCTGACACCGCCCCCCTGTCCCTGATCCCAAACCCTGTTCCTGACACCATCCCCTGTTAGGAGAAAGTGAGGACTGCAGATGCTGGGGATCTGAGCTTAAAAATGTGTTGCTGGAAAAGCGCAGCAGGTCAGGCAGCATCAAAGGAGAAGGAGAATCGACGTTCCGGGCATAAGCCCCTGTTTCTGACCCCATCCCCTGTTCCTGACCCCATCCCCTGTCCCTGATACCACTCCCCTGTCCCTGATCCTAAACCCTGTAACTGACCCCATCTCCTGTTCCTGACCCCATCCCCTGTCCCTGATACCACTCCCCTGTCCCTGATCCTAAACCCTGTCCCTGATCCTAAACCCTGTTCCTGACCCCATCCCCTGTCCCTGATACCACTCCCCTGTCCCTGATCCTAAACCCTGTCCCTGATCCTAAACCCTGTTCCTGACCCCATCCCCTGTCCCTGATACCACTCCCCTGTCCCTGATCCTAAACCCTGT
>NC_057716.1:102246376-102275200 GCF_004010195.1 Chiloscyllium plagiosum
CGTCTTCCTGGCCCCACCCCCTGTATTTGGCCCCACCCCCTTCCCCGTGCCACTCCGCCGTCCTGGCTCCACCCCCAATCCCCCCTTAGACTCTCCCCTTCCTGCCCTCCTGCGGTAAGATGGCGGACTGGGTGGATTCGCTCTTTGACTCTCGCTCCTTCCCGTGCTGTGGGCTCCAGGAGTTCAGTGTGAGTGTTTCCACCTCGTGTTGATGCTTGCCTTCTCGCAGCTCCCGGGACACGGGGAGCCCGGATCCTGCGCTGGGCCCTTGGCCTCGGACTCGCGTGCGCCCGCTGCCCGGCGCCGAGTGCACTGCCGCCGGCCGAAGCCCGCCACCCAAGCCCGGGGATCGGGCGGGTAGGGCCTAGTGATTCCCAGGGCCCTGGGGCCGCCGTTATCGTCCACTTACTATCAGTAGCTTCTAAATGTGGTGCTGCCATTTGAGTATTGTGTAATATTTTAAGGAAAAGTTTGTAATTTGGCGAGTTATAGGGGTCAAGAATGAGGGTAATTTAATCATCACTTGTTGGGAATGGGGGGGGGGGGGGTCCATGGAGCAGAGCCTGAGCCTCATGGACAAGCTGACCTAGGATTGGGAGGTCATGATCAGAAAGAAATTAGAGAGAGGTTGATGTGGTTCAGGCCTTGGAACAGGTTTGGACAAGGGGAAGGGTTGGAACTAACAACGTCCTGCCTTTGGTGGGACCCAGATTTGTAAGCCTTCTAGCACATCAGTGGGAATGTAGAGGAAGGGTTTAAATTAGAAGAGTCAGACCAGATTAGGAATAAAGTTAAAGATAATTTCTTTATGCAAATAAAGTGATGGGAAATTGGAATTCTAATGGCATTTGATGCTCGGTCAGTTGTCTGAAATGTTTTGCAAAGTAAAAGGTACAAAGTGATGTAGGGGAAAGGTGAATGTATGGTACTAGATTAACAATCAGGTTTGGAGTCTGAATTTACACCTCCTGTTTCTAGTGACACCAAGCTCATAACGAACAGAGGAGTTCAGTGAGAAAAAAACAATGACTGCAGATGCTGGAAACCAGATTCTGGATTAGTGGTGCTGGAAGAGCACAGCAGTTCAGGCAGCTTCGAAGCTCCTTGGATGCTGCCTGAACTGCTGTGCTCTTCCAGCACCACTAATCCAGAGTTTAGTGAGAAGTCTAACAGATAACAGTCCAAAGAATGCCCTTGCTCTACAGGACAATCCTTAAATGATTATGATTAAACTGGTTCATTGGTTAATCCAACCACTTATTAATCATATTCAAATCAATATGGTCCTTGGGTTTAGACTATGGAGAGGTAAAGTAATGGTTATGTTACTGAACTAGTAATCTAGGAGCCTGAATTATCTCAAGACACATCCACATGGCAATTGAGGAAAATAAATGAAATAGATTAAAATAAATCTGGAAACAAAAAGTATCAGTAATAGTGTCAACAAAGTTCTCTGGTTCTATAATAACCCATCAGGTTTCCTTAAGGTCTCTAATCTGGCCAATATAAGACTCTAGATACATAGCAATGTGGCTGACTTTTGACTACCCTCTTCAGTTACCCTTTCAAGAAGGTAGCGCAAGATCACAATCTCAAGAACAATTAGGGATGGAACTTGAATGCTGACCTTGCTTCAATGGCCACATCCTGTGAATAAATTTAACGCAAAAAGCATTAAATGGTAATGGTGGTGAGTGTGCCATGGAGAAGAACTTGGGCAGGTGATAATTAGCATTTGGCGGGGCATGGACAACAAAGGAAGGGAGGAAATAGTTGAACAAAAAACGATTTGTAAAAATATCTTGGCAAATGATAAGCCAAAGTCTGTGTAGTTGTAGTGTTTGTTGCATTGTGTTATTGTGTTTTAGTAATGCTGTTCAGTATGACCGTGTGAATGTAGTTATTGTCTATTGACTGTCATTTGTATGCCACTGTGAAGTAATTTCAATTGACAGTTGGAACACCAGTCTGGTCAAAAGGTATTGCTTCAAACCACTTGGACTTGACGCCTCAATGCAGTGTCAGAAAACATCTACTACGCAATTAGGAAGGGCCCTTTAGATTTGTTGGGTCATCAATGAACCACATCAGTTTTCTTATGTATCTTTTAAGCAGCTCAGCACTCTATTCATATTTCCACAAAGTTCGCAAAATTGCTGAGTAGGGAGCAGAACTTTACCAAAGTGCGTCTGTCGTTTCAGACCATTAGCACAGTGACCCCAGCTTCAGGCACCCCTTGTTGAGCCAGGCTGAAGTTGAAATGTTTAGCAATGGAAAAAATAACATGTCACTTGCTACTTGGGCAGCCAAAGAAAAGTTTGCCATGCAGGCAGACCTTCCAACCCGATGAAAATTTTATGAGGGTAAAGATTCAGCCAAGTGTTAACAGTGTGAGATGGAATCCCATATGGGGATTCGTTGGCTTGCTTAATACATCCGAGTACTCGCTGGTCTCTGAACCAGTGTGATAGTCATGCCAGTAAGATTAAGTAGTCAGGAAGAAGTGAGAAATAAAATTGATTAATTCATATAAAAACTGAAAGAACTGCAGGTGCTGGTTTGGAACATCTAAATAGGTTTTTAATAAAAAATGCTTTGAATTTTGAGATAAATTAAGGAACACTGTTTTTACTGGCTGGTGAGTCAGTAACTAGTTTTCAGCATTGAAGAATGATGAGAGAAAATGAAAGTAATATGTTCTAACCACTGCAATATCCTGTCAGTAGCAGTTGGGGAAGTTATCAGATATTGAAGAGGAGATGGGGTAACATTTATATGATGTGCCGCAGAAAAAAAATCATTTAGTCCAATGGTTCATGTTCCACACAACAGTGAAGGTGGTTAACTGTCCAGGGCAAAGCAACCCTCTTGATCTGCACCACGTCAACAAATATTTCTTCCCTCCACCACCGATGCTCAGTAGCAGTAGTGTGCACCCGTGTCCAACAAGAGAATAAATGTTGTCCTCTTTCAAGTTCCTTCACCTCATCTGTCCTGTTCCTTGGTCCATTGTGCATTTCACTTCAAATGCCTATTAATAAGGATATTTTAGTGGCAGACCTGTTCATTTAGTTCCATTCCTATAAGTCGATAATGGAGAGCAGAATGATCATAGAGTCATAGAGAAGTGCTGCACGGAAACAGACCTTTCGGTCCAGCTCGTCCATGCCAACCAGCTATCCCAACCTAATCTAGTCCCACTTGCCGGCACCCAGTGGGTTTTAAGGTTGCTTTGGCAAATTCAGTGATTTTTAGGGCATTCAAAAGGGCTAAATAACTCCTTATGGAGGAATTGTCCAAAATTATTTGGGGCATTCACAGTTGCGTACTGTCTTTCACATGGAAGTTTCTAAGCCAGAGAATTATAGATCAGAAGTGACTTGTTGGGGTTTGAAGGGTCCTTTAGATCCCATAGTAATATGTCAAGCTCTTGATATCTAATTCCAGGAGAATGCTATTACTTCTGAGTGTGAGCATAAGTCAGCTACGAAGGTGATTCCTGGCATCAGGCATGTTTACTTGTTTCAGAAAGTTACAGAAGTGCATTGTTTGCAGGAGGAATGCAGCTAGTAAGGTTGAGATCTTTGAAAAGGGCATAATCCAGAAATCAAAAAGTGTGGTGCTGGAAAAGCACAGCCGGTCAGGCAGCTTCCGAGGAGGAGGAGGAGGAGGAGAGTGGATGTTTCCGCAAGCTGAAGCCGAACATTGGTTATGACTTGGATAAATGATGCAGCAACCTTTTGCTGCAAGACCAGACTAATAATAATAAGTTGTGACAAGTTGTGAGATTAAATTAACTAAACCAGCAATTTGTGACCTTGAACCAGAGAATCAATGGCCATGAATTTGAATTAACTTTATTGTCACATGTACTCACATGAACGCAGTGAAAGTTTACAAGTTGTCACTTATGGTGCCATCTTAGTTACAATAGTTTCTAGGTACAGATTCTTAGGGGACGCAAAAATAGAAAAATAAACCATCCAGCATTAGAGACCTTCAAAAATAAAAAGCCTTGGGAACAAATTAGAAAAATAAAGAAATATAAAGTTCAGAATAACAGTCTTTTCACAATTGTATTTAAAAGAAAATTTTTCAAACAAAGAGAGAATTTATGACAAAGTCATAGTTCATTTCATGGCAGTGGGCTCGATGACTCAAACCCCTTTTTGGGATCCCAGGCCAGACCTACATGATGCCAAAGAAAAGCCGCATTGAGTAACAGATTATTGCTGAAGCTGCCATAAGAACACCCAGACTGACGCCAATGAAAACCGCCACTGAAGTCACCGAGAGGAGACCCAAGTTTCTGCCGAAGCCACCGATGAGGAATCCCAGGCCAGCCACTGGAATCCAACCTGGACCTGCCTCATCGTCAAGGCCCCCGTTGAGCCTATTCCAAGGACCCACAAGGACACAATCAAGAGGAACAGCTGTATCCATCCTGCATTCTCTGCTGCAGCAGCCTCTCGGAGCATCCTTCCTTACCCGAAGTCGCCAAAAGACAACAAGATGAACTTGATGTTACAGAAAAAACTTTTTAAAAAGGATGCGGCAGGCCTGGTAATAGGAATCAGCCAGGTTTTCATTAAAATCAAAAGTTCTTAAAAGATCTTGCAATCACCTCTACCACCTAGAAAGACCAGGAGAATAGATACATAGGACTACTCTGTAGCTACAAGTACCCTTCAGATTGATGTAAACTTGAGAGGCAGGCACGAGTAGAAACAACTGAAGCTAGATTCAACTACATATTCAGCTCATAGAGGCCTTAAGTGGAATTATAGATAAATAGCTAAATTGGAATAGCTGAATAATGAGTAAATATAAGAGAGAATCACTTCTCTTGACGTGACAAGTTTCATCATGTTCTCAGAATGTCACAAAATACAAGTCTTCCAAATTCCAGTGGATGCAAGTCGAATCTGTCAAAGTATTCCTCATAAACCCAAGAATCAGTCGAATGAGCCTTTGATTAGACTGCATCTGTGCTCTCCTCAAATAAGGAGACCAAGATTATGTGCAGTCAGTGGAGTATAGTTGCTGTTTTGCTGTCAGAGTAAGTTGGATGATTTGTGCACCACCATTTTCCACAAACTGTAATGAGATGATGACTAAACTAACTTTTTAGTGAGGTTGGTTGAGAGTTATGATATACACTGAGAAGAATCTTTCTGTTGTTTTTCTTTGAATCTTTTGTGAACGACAAAGCAGCTTTTTGTTTTGGTTTATGTGATGCCTATCTTGTTTAATCTGATATCCTTCACTTTGAACCAGACGACAAAGTGTTACAGGATATGCGCACAGTACATTTCTAAAGTATCAGCAGAAAGATGCAGGCTAAATGCTAAGGACCTTGCCTGTTACTATTGGTCCTTGAATGGTGAACCAAGATATGATAGGAGGGAACAAACAGCCTGCACACACTTCACACTTTGGTAAAACATCCAGTTAGCAGAAGAGAAAAAACGTGGATCAGAGTTAGTGTTGCTGTGACCTGAATAATCAGATTGTGTAACATGCTATATTTTGGATCAGTGGTGATGGAAGAGCACAGCAATTCAGGCAGCATCCGATGAGCAGGAAAATCGACATTTCGGGCAAAAGCCCTTCATCAGGAATAAAATGGGCTTTTGCCCGAAACGTCGATTTTGCTGCTCGTCAGATGCTGCCTGAATTGCTGTGCTCTTCCAGCACCACTGATCCAGAATCTGGTTTCCAGCATCTGCAGTCATTGTTTTTACCTCTAACATGCTATATGACCAGTCCTTGTAGAGACTGCCTTAACTGTTTCAAAAAACAATGTCAGATTTTGAATGATGTACCTGATATCCATTGGAGAGAACTGTTAATTCTCAGGCATTATCTGCAAGGCAGTAATTTGATCCAAAAAGTTTAGAATCATTCCCACGCACTTTATTTTAAATGATACATTGCCAGTGCAGTTTCATGGTTCAGATGATGTCATGACAAATAGTTCTTGTTGTACTGTGTAATGTTACAATTCTGCTGCCTTGGCTGTTGCATTATCTCTACGAGTGGAAGGACTGAAAACATCCAATTGAGTAGTTTATTTGGAAATAAAAACGTAGAATCATAGAATCCCTATAGTGTGAAACTGGCCCTTCAGCTCAACAAGTCCACACCAACCCTCTGATGAGTATCCCACCCAGATCCATTCCCCTACTTTGTTACCTACGTTTACCCCTGACTAATGCACCTAACCAACATATCCCTGGACAATTTAACCGGGTCAATTCACCCAACCTGCATATCTTTGGGTTGTGGGAGGAAACCAGAGGACCCTGAGGAAACCCACGCAGACACGGGGAGAATGTGCAAACTCCGCACAGGCAGTCGCCCGAGGCTGGAATGGAACCTGGGACCCTGGTGCTGTGCCGCCCCATTTTTAGCATGGTATCAGCATATGTCATGTGTTCAAGATAACTATTGAAATTGTTTATCCTTTATATTTAACTTGGTAAAAGTCTGCTGATTTTTAAAATTCTTTATAAGTTGCTCTCGCTAATGTCTGCACTTTGTCTATGGGTGACTAACAAGATAATGGCCTGGATTTTGATTTGTAGTTTGGGCATCAGTTTCTATGTGTGCAGTTCAGTGTAGAATAGATGAATTCCACATAGATGAATTACCAGGAAATGGAAATACTTACAAATCATTTGAATTGACGCGGATTTCCATCTTTTAGACAATTAATCTTGGTCCAAATTCATTGAAAATGTTAACCTGTTGAACAAGTTGCAACCGGGGTTTTCAATAATATACTAAATTCATAATAATTGTTAAATAATCTCTCTGGTCCTATAAAATTAGTTTTATGTTTGCAAAATGTTCAGATGCTAAAAAGAATTAGATCTTGGAAAATTTAAATTTATGCATTAATTTCATATATAGGTTCTAATCTTTATTTTTTTCTCAGTAATATAATTACATGTGTGAAGGATCATTGGTGATTTTTGCTTCATGTGCCCAGTTTGATCATTTCTCTGTGTGATCGCTGGTCACCAGAGACTCTTTGGGTTGACTCTGGAATCAAAGTCGTACTGTACAATGGGAAATCCACCTACAAAAATCGTTAAATCTCTATGGACAGCTTTCTTCACGGCCAGCGTGTTTTCATCTTTTGTTCACGTGCTGTGTCTTGTATGTAAAAGGCACTCATTCACTTAATGGTGCTGTTCACAGGGTTTAATGATTATTCTGCAGCTTAACACTCAGCCTCCAATTCTAGCCTCTTGTGTCATCAGCTCTTTCAGTTCAAGGGCAATTAGAGACTGTCAACAGATGCTGTTCATGCCCATAATGCCCACAAACCATACAAATATAAAGACAGCCGAAGAAGGTTAAATATTCTCCCTAAACCTGTCAGACATTGTCTCTCATTCTTTCTTTAAGGTACAGGTAGTTCTCCTGTAATGCGTTCCTGTGTAACACTGTGTTATAGAAAACTGTGCAACAGAAATAATGGGGCCCAGGGGAAAAACAGAGTTGGGCGAACTGCCAAAAATAGCAGAAAAAAATCAAACCAAAAATAATAGCCTAACACAAACGATAACGCAGTCTAAGTAAATCTTTAAATCATATATTATTAATGAAATAATACAGTAAATTTAGTACTAAAATCACTGACCACAGCATTATACCTTTCATGAAGTTCTCCACCAGAAAGCATGCAAGCTGAGTGACCACATGATGCCGACGTGGAGGTCCAGTCTTCCTCAAGATTCTCTCCTGCTTTGAACTAAAGTTCCTTATAAATGTAGACTACAATTCCTAGTTTCAAGGCTTGCAGAGCTGATTGCGTTCCTGTTTTAACTGAACACACTAAATTTGCATTTTACAGACAGAGAATTGTGAGACTGCGTTTTGCTGCTCAGCTAGTGCCAAGGATAGAATCGTATAACAGCGAACAGGAATTTGCTTTATAAAAAATGGTCCACAATTCATTAAACGCGTTACAAACAAATCGTGTTTAATAAATGTGAGTTTTAGGGGAAACACTGCTTTCCTGATCTCCTGATGTGACTCAGTTTGAAATTTATCTTGATAATCATCCCTGTGAAGAGCCTCCCGAGTGTTTTTATTGCTTCAAAAGTACTCTGTAAATGGAAATTGTTGTAGTAATATTGTTTGGCTGCAATTCTTGTAATCTTTTATGGAGTTATGAATAGTTTAAAGTTACACTCGAAGACAATGGGATCAATGAAGGTCGTCTCCACAGCTGATGCCAGACATGAATTTTCCCAGTCACTGAGGGTTGTGTCACCTCCCACTCTCTTATTGCCCCCTGCAGCTGCTTCCTGGCCACAGCAAGTTGACAGAGAGAGTGAAAAAGCGACTCTACTATGGTCGAGATATGGATTACAACATGGATGCTCTGTCCTGTCCTGTTACCGGTATGTAGACGCGTTATAGTGCGTGTGGTTGGACTTTTGATATTTCAAGGTTCCAGAAGTATCAAAAGTGGGATGATCCCCGTGTTAGCTGATGCATAAGGGCCCCTAGGGCACCTAATTGAATCATATAGTGCAAGTTTTACATAAGATGTTGTGGATTTGGTGTTTAGCTTTCTGATCACAGCTTTCTCCTGTTGTCAGAACAAGGGCTGTCATTCTGAACCCACATTGCCCATCAATTTCAGCCAGTGGAGTGTACACGTGTTGTTTTTTTAAAAAGGTACTGATAGCCAGAGGTGCCGGTTTTCACACCCTGGTGATGCTGCCTTAAGTACTGTGGTGTCTTGGCACAACTCCTTAACATAAAATGTGATTTATTGTGGCCTTTACTTCCCACTTTAACTCCCATTCCTTGTGGCTGCGTTACCAGTCAAGATTCTACCAGACATAAATATATTCAAGGGAATTACACAGGCTTACTGCCCTCTGAGAGAAAAGAAATGCTGCCCTTTTCTTGTCTTAAATGGAAGAAGTCTTATTTTTGTACTGCATCCCCTATTTCTAATCTCTCCCACAACGGGGAGACTTTCTCTCAGCATCCACCTTTCAAATTTCATCAGACTCCTTTATTAAGCGGTGGCACCGTGATTAGCACTACTGCCTCTCAGCGCCAGAGACCTGGGTTCAATTCCCACTTCGGGCAACTGTCTGTGTGGAGTTTGCACATTCTTCCCGTGTCTGCATGGTTTTCCTCCAGGTGCTCCGGTTTCCTCCCACAATCCAAAGATGTGCAGGTCAGGTGAATTGGCCATGCTAAATAGCCCATGGCGTGAGGTGCATTAGTCAGAGGGAGATGGGTCTGGGCGGGTTACTCTTTGGAGGGTCGGTGTGGACTGGTTGGGCCGAAGGGCCTGTGTCCACATTGTAGGGAAGCAAATCTATTCATTTAGGATCTCATCCATATCCACTGGCTCCGTCCACAGGTTGGCCCTTTGCTCTCAAATAGGTCCCACTTTTTATCTGGTAACCCTCTTCGTACACTGAAAAAAAGCCTTGGGATTTTCCTTGATATAATCTGCCAAAGATATTTCATGGTTCCTTTTTGCCCTCCTAATTTCCTTATTAAGCAACCTACTACACACACTATCCTTTTGAAGGGCTTCCCTTGGTTTTAATGCACTGTAATGACATATGTTTCCTTTTTCTTTATCAAACTCTCAACATCCTTTGGCATCCAGGGCTTGTTGACTTTACCCTTCATTCTTAGAGGAGCAGGTTGGTTCTGAATTCTCAATGTACTACTTTTTAGAAAACCCTCATATTCCAAATTTAGACTTGTCTTCAATAAGCTGCTCCTAGTCTATGTTTGCCAGATCCTTTCTAATAATATTGAAATCGGCACACCCCCAATTTAGATGCTTAACTTCTGCATACCTTTATTCCTTTGCAGAATGACTTTGAAACTTTTGGTCACTATCCCCAAAATGCTGCACTGAAGCTTCAATCACTTGATCAGCTTCATTCCCCTGGATTAGAATCTAACACTATCTCTAGTAGGACTATCTACAAAGTGTTCTGGATGCACCTTAAAAATTCTGTCCAACCCTTTCACACAAAGGTGATTCTAGTTAATGTTAGCAAAGTTGAAGTTGCTGACATCTACAACCCTCTTTCTTTCACGCCTTTTTGTGATTTGCCTACATATTGCTCCTCTATCTCCTCCTGACTTTTGGAAGGCAAACAGAATAGAAACGCTCCACTGGTAACTTTGATAAGGTTGTAGGTAGGTTATGCAGAAAGCCAGTGCATCCTAGCCGGCAGTTCTGGAGCCTCTCTAACCATTATTGGAACAACTCATCACAGAGCTCTCACCTGTGTACTACTCAATAGGATGTTCTGGCTTCTATAGAAAGGATGTTGTTAATCTTGAGAGGGTGCATAAAAGATTTACAAAGATGTTCCCGGGACTACAGGGTTTGAGTTTTAGTGAGAGGCTGAATAGGCTAGGGCTTTTTACCCTGGAGTGTTGGAGATTGAGGGGTAACCTTACAAAGTTTATAAAATCATGAGGGCATGGGTGGGATAAATAGCCACAGTCATTTTCCTGCAGTGGGAAAGTCCAAAGCTAGAGGAATAAGTTTAAGGTGAGAGGGTAAAGACTTAAAAGGACCTGAGGGATAATGTTTTCTCAGAGTGTGGTGCATGTGTGGAATAAGCTGTCAGTGGTAGTGGTGGAGGCTGGTACAATTACAACATTTAAAAAGCATCTGGATGGGAATATGAAGAGGAAGATTTTAGAGCGGTGTGGACCAAATGATGGCAAATAGGACTAGGTCAGATTGGGACATCTGGTCAGTGCAGATGATTTGGACCAGAGGATTTGTTTGTGTTGTATGACTCTGACCAGCATTCAATTAGCCTAATTGGTCATAGGCTAAAATATATTATCAAGAAGGATATAGTAGACACTTGAAAAATCCTAATGCAGTTAGGTAAAGGTCCCGTGATTTTGTTAAAGTAAAATTGTGTCTCAAATACAAAGTTAGGTGGACAGGCAGGTAGTACTGAGGAAGTGGGGAGGCTGCAGAAGGATCTAGACAGTTTGGGAGAGTGGTCCAGGAAATGGCTGATGGAATTCAATGTAAACAAATGCGAAGTCTTGCACTTTGGAAAAAAGAATACAAGCATGGACTACTTTCTAAACGGTGAGAAAATTCATAAAGCCAGGATTTGGGAGTGCTAGTCGAGGATTCTCTAAAGGTAAACATGCAGGTTGAATCAGTGATTAAGAAAGCAAATGCAATGTTGTCATTTATCTCAAGAGGGTTGGAATATTAAAGCACCGTTGTTCTACTGAGACTTTATAAAGCTCTGGTTAGGCCCCATTTGGAGTACTGTGTCCAGTTTTGGTCCCCACACCTCAGGAAGGACATACTGGCACTGGAGTGTGTCCAGCGGAGATTCACAAGGATGATCCCTGGAATGGTAGGTCTAACCTATGAGGAACGGCTGAGGATCCTGGGATTGTATTCATTGGAGTTTAGAAGATTAAGGGGAGATCTTATAGAAACTTACAAGATAATACATGGCTTGGAAAGGATGGACGCTAGGAAATTGTTTCTGTTAGGCGAGGAGACTAGGACCCGTGGACACAGCCTTAGAATTAAAGGGGGTAAATTCAGAACAGAAATGCGGAGACATTTCTTCAGCCAGAGAGTGGTGGGCCTGTGGAATTCATTGCCGCAGAGTGCAGTGGAGGCCGGGACGCTAAATGTCTTCAAGGCAGGTTTTGATAAATTCTTGATGTCACAAGAAATTAAGGGCAACGGGGAGAATGCGGGTAAGTGGAATGCCCATCAGCCATGATTGAATGGCGGAGTGGACTCGATGGGCCGAATGGCCTTACTTCCACTTGTATGTCTTATGGTATGGTTACTAAATTTGCTGGTGCTACAAAGATGGATAGGAAAGTAATTTCTAAGGAGGACACAGAGTTTAATAAGGGATTTAGATACCTTTGTGAGTGAGCAAAAATCTGGGCAGATAGTGTTATTTGGGAAAATGTGCACTTACCTACTTCAGGCAGGAATAATTGTAAAGTTTATGTTTAAATGGATGGTTGCAAAACTGGTGTAAAAGGGAGCTGGTACATGAACCTCAAAACGATAACATGCAGGTATAACAAGTAATTACAAAGGCAAATGACATGTTGTTTATTGTAAAGGGAATTGAAATTAAAATTAGGGAAGTTTTGCTACAATTGCATAGGTCATTGGCAAGACCACATCTGTAGTATTGTATACACAGTTTTGATTTCCTTACTTGAGAGACGATATCATAACATTGGACGCAGTTCAGGAAAGGTTTGTTCAATTTATTCCTGGAATAACAGGTTACTTTATGTGGAAAGGTTGGATAGTTAGACCTGTATCCTTTGATATATAGACGAATGTAAGGTGATCTTATTACAACATACAAGATCCTAAGGCGATTTGAAGTGGTGTACTTCTGCTTGTAGGGCAAACTAGAGTTAAGGGCACAGTTTAACAATAGGGATCTCTAGTTTAAGATGGAGATAAGGAATGTTTTGACTGTGGATGGTTAGTGTGTGGACTTTGTTCCCCTCCCACCCTAAGAGCTGTGGAGACAGGGTCATTAAATATTTTCAAGGCTGAGCTAGATAGATTATTGATTGACAAGGGATTCAAAGGGTACAAGGAGTAGATAGTTTTTGCTCCTCTTCCCTATGATACAGAAGGTTACCAAACATTACAAAGGGATCTTGATCAATTGGAACAATGGGCTGAGGAATAGCAGATGGAATATAATTTGGATAAATGTAATGTATTGCATTTTTGTAAAACAAACAAGGACAGGAATTATACAGTTAATGGTAGGGCCCTGGGTAATGTTGTAAACAGAGAGACCTAATGTTCAGGTACTTAATTCTTTGAAAGTTGTATCCCAGGTAGACAGGGTGATTTAAGAAGGCGTTTGACAGGCTTATCATCATTCCTCAGACCTTTTGAGTATACGAGTCAGGATGTCATTTTGAGGTTGTACAGGACATTGGGTGAGATGTCTTCTGGAATACTGTGTCCAGTTCTGGTCATCCTTGTGTAGGAAGGGGATACTATTAAATTGGAAAGGGTTCAGAAAAGGTTTACCAGGGTATTGCCGGGATTGGAGGGTTTGAGTTATAAGGAGAGGCTGGATAGGCTGAGACTTATTTTTTAACTGGAGCATAGGAAGTTGTGGGGTGACTTTATAGAAGTTAATAAAATCACGAGGGCCATAGATAAAGTGAATTGCAAAGGTCTTTTCCCTAGGTTGGGCGAGTTCAAAACTAGGGGGCATATTTTTAAGGGGAGAGGAGGAAGATTTAAAGGGACCTGAGGGGCAACCTTTTCACACAGCGGGTGGTTTGTATGTGGAATGAACTACCACAGGAAGTGGGAGATGCAGGTACAGTTGCAACATTTAAAAGACATTTGGACTAGTACATGAACAGGAAAGGTTTGGAGGGATATGGGCCAAATGCAGGCAAGTGGAGCGAGTTTAGTTTGGGAAACTTGGTCAGCTTGGAGGAAGGGTCTGTTTCCATATCTGACTGTATGACAGATCAGTTGTGTTCTTGTCAAATGGCAGAGCATGCTCAAAGGGCTGAATGGCCTCGACTTCTGAGCTGATACATTCTTATATTCAGCCAATTATGAGTCTGTCTGCTTAATGGGAAAGCACTGAAGGATTTGGGTGCACATAATGAAATAGGACCTCAAATCCAACTCTCCTTGAACATTACCAATCAGGTGGATGAAATAGTTGAACAGTTCTAGACAATTTTATACTTTGTAGATGTGGAATATAGTTGGAGAGTAAAGTGTAATGATGAATTTACATGCGTCGTCTTATCCAACTTTTGGATGAGGTGTTATAAACAAAGGCTGTGACCTCAGTACAATTTTAAAAAAACTCATAGCACCTTTTTGATGAAGAGAAAGGAATTTCACAAGTGTCCTGATCACTATTAATCCCTCAATTAAATATTAATAGAACTTCACAGTTCAAAATATATCTGATACATAGACCATACACCCCACTGATTAGCTGACTGAAGTAGCCCATGTGTGCAAATCTAAAACTAACCATCTGTAGCTTGTCTAAAAAGCCATCTATTGTGATTCTGCAATTGGGCAGCATTTGCTGAACAATCCTAAGAGCACATATTTTGGTTCACTTACAATTGCTAGCAGCAGAGCAGGGACAGGTTCTTTGCAGACTAATGGAAAATGCTTAAACCTTGTCTCTTTATTGAATCATCCAGGAACCTGAGTAATCTATAATTTCTCTTGCATTGTCCATGGCAATGCTTTAGTCAATCGAAGTTAACATACTAACCAATCAGCACGCTGTTTCCCTTGTATAAATCATTGAGTGAAATTTGGCATTTTTGCATTTGCCCTGATGAGGGCAAGACCAACAGTTCAGCAACTGTTTTGAGTAAGATTGACCTTCTGAACTGCTAAGCAAATGAACTAATTCAAAGATATTGTCTTTTTCAGACATTGCAGTTGAACTGCTTCAGAAATCAGCACCAAGTCCCATTCGAAAACTCCAGAAGAAATATGCAGCTCACGTGGCGAGGTATATTTCCACATTATGTTGCAGTACTGTAATAACTGTTTCTTGCGTAGTAGGGCCTGAGAGTTGCTTAAGTTGCTAGTAGCGTCATACTTGTTCTCCAACAGTAATTGAAAGTCCTGAACAGTGCACTTTTTGTCCTGTCATGTATTTCTTGGAACATAACTTTTAGAAATGAAGAACTTGTAACAACGAGAAGTTACAAGAGATAAAAGTTGGAGAGGGATCAAGGACAGTAATGGAGTTGGCTAGTCAATGACTGGGTTTGGGTTCTCCTCTAAAACTGCTAAATGTATGATTTTGTTTTTATTTTACTTGGTTCTGGGTTCTATGTTCTACTGACACCAGATTTATTGCTCATCCCTGATTGCTCCAGGAGGATGGTTATCTTTGATCATTTTAGCTTTTTCGTCAGATAAGTAGAGGCACAGAACAAAAATCTTAAAATTCCATCTGAAAATCATGAACAAAATGATGAATTTTTGTTTGCAAACAAAGCTCACTGTATTCAAACACAATCTGCAATAGAAGTTAAATCATTCAGTCGAGTGAAATGTGGCTGGTGAGAGTAAATAATTCAGTTCTTATCAGCTTCAGACTTGATATTGTTTCCAAATTTTGCATAAAGCTGGACTTTAAGATTGAATGCACCTGTTGAATTTTCTCCACGTGTCTGCAAAGTATCTGGATCTCATCTTGGAAACTTTGATTTGTAGACATTGTAGCTTTGACGACACTTCAGTTTGGAGCCTAGAGCGTTATTGAGCTGTAAGATATCTCGAGTAATGCACGGTCATAAACTGCATTTGACACATTGAAATTTTATTACTGATATTGATACGTCAGTGTAATTTAAAGTAGTCTGTAAATCTGTGCTTTTCTCTATTTTCCAAGCCTAATCACCACCTAATGTACAAGATCATCAGTGTGCACTCAAAACCTGAGGATTAATGATGTCCGTCTTTTCCACAGGGAGGCCTGTATCTCGCCTTGTGCAATGATGCTTGCTCTCGTCTACATTGAACGACTACGACACCGAAATCCAGAGTACTTACAGCAGATCTCCTCGTCTGACCTTTTTTTAATATCCATGGTGAGTGAGACCATGACTTCACGCTGTTTTTGTGCCTTCAGGCTATGGTTAAGATCGACTTAGAAACATGTAGTGTCTTTCACAAATCTGGCATGTTCCTAAACACTTCACAGTCAATGAAGAACTTTAAAGGTATAGTCAATGTTGTAATATAGAAAGAAGTGCTGCAAGTTAGCACACAGCAGGGTCCCAGAACAGCAGCTGTCACTGCCCAGATAAGTTCTGCTAGGGCCATGGATTGAGGGAGAAAAATTAACTAGATCATCAGGGATGATTCCCCTGTTATAGAATCATAGAGTTATTGCATGAAAACAGACCTTTCAGTCCAACTCGTCCATGCTGACCAGATGTCCTAAATTAATCTACTTCCATTTGCTAGCACTTGGCCCATATCCCTCTAAACCCTTCCTATAAATGTATCCATCCAAATGCCTTATAAATGCTGTTCCAGCCTCCACCACTTCCTCTGGCAGCTCATACACACCACCCTCTGTGTGAAAAATGTGTCTCTTGGGTTCCACTTAAACCTTTCCCTTCTCCCCCTAAATCTATGACCTTTAGTTCTGGACACCCCCACCTTGGGAAAAGACCTTGACTATTCATCCTATCCATGCCACCCATGATTTTATCAAATTTTCCAAGATCCATGGAAAATAGCCCCAGTCTATTCAGCCTTTCCCACAGCTCAAATCCTGCAACCCCTGAACAGTGGTTGTAAATCTTTTCTGCAACCTTTCAAGTTTCACAACATCTTTCCTATAGCAGGGAGACCAGAATTGTTCTTTGAAATGGGGTCATAGGATCTTTTACAGCCATCTGAAAGGGCAGAGGCAGTCTGTTTTTGTTTGAAATGAGATAGCTCTAAGAACCCCCTCAGTACTACAATGAAGCTGAGATTTTTGTCATGAAGTTCTTATTGATGCATCTGAACAGCAAAAGTTTTTAACTTGTTGAACAACCTGTGAAGGAGAAAGTGAGGTCTGCAGATGCTGGAGATCAGAGCTGAAAATGTGTTGCTGGAAAAACACAGCAGGTCAGGCAGCATCCAGGGAACAGGAGAATCGACGTTTCGGGCATAAGCCCTTCTGCCCGAAACGTCGATTCTCCTGTTCCCTGGATGCTGCCTGACCTGCTGCGCTGTTCCAGCAACACATTTTCAGAACAACTTGTGAAGCTTTGCTGTTTCTTTGGTGGTGTTAATTTATAGCAATGATTCCGTTATGTATCTGTCCTGTTTCCCGTCATAGCTCCAACTCTAGATTGTTCAAGATCAAATGAATCAGGAATTTTCTCTACTATTCTGTCCTTTTGTTACCAACTGTCCTCACTGTAGAACCAGGAATAGTTTCCTGCATCAACTTAAAACTCTTCAGAATATTGAATAGTTCTTCAGAGTAATTAACTGTACAGGATAAATGCTGCAATGTTTCCAAGGCATGAGATAAGGCACTACATTCATTGTAAATTACACCTTTACTACTTCAACAAATGCTTGAGACTGGCCATGATCTATTAAAAATCTTAACTCATCTTCTGATCCTAACTAATTCAGCGAATCATACAACATGGAAACACATTCTTTAGACCAATCAGTCCATGCTGAGCATAATCCTAACTATGCTAATCCCATCTGCCTGCGCTTGGCCCACATCCCTCAAAACCTTTATTATTCATTTATTTATAATTCATGTACTTATCCAAATGTCTTCTAAATGTTGTAGCTGTACCCACATCCTCCACTTCCTCTGGAGGTTCGTTCCACACACAAACTACTCGGTAAAAAAAAGTTTCCCTTCATGCCTTTTTTAAATCTTTCTCTTCTCACTTTTAAAATATGCCCCCTAGTCTTGAAATTCCCCCACTCTTGGGAAAAGGACACTTCTCATTTACCTTATCTACACCCTTCATGATTTTATGAACCTCTATAAGGTCACCTCTCAGCTTCTGCGCTCCAGGGAAAACAGCCCTAGCATATTTGCCTCTATGACTCAGTCACGAAGCAAAAGAACTGACCGTTCGGCCCAACTCATCCATGCCAATGAGGTTTCCAAAGTTGAACTGGTCCCATTTGCCTGCATTTGATTCATATCCCTCTAAACCTTTCCTTTCCATTTTCCTGTCCAAATGTTTCAATTTATTTTCTTTCATTTATTTTTCCCAATTGTAATGGAATTTATCTTAAGATAGTTCAGGCTCCTAGAATACTAGTCCGGTGATATAACCACTGTTCTACTACTCCACTGTCTAAACCCAAGGACCATCCTATTTTGAAAATGTTTAGTGCATGGTTGGACTAACCAGTGACCCATGAACCACCAATTTGGTCATAATCACTTAATGATTATACCATAGAGCAGGGGCATTCCTTGGACTGTTATCTGACAGACCTCTCACTAAACCTTTTTCTGTCCGTTCTTTCCATTCTCAGCTTCGATTCAATTGGAATCGAAAATGCAGACTCCCAAGCTGATCCGTAATCTAAAACCGTATAACTATCTTTCTCCCCCACCCCCGTCTACCTTTCACTTTGCAAAATATCAGTCTTGGACAACTGACCTAGCATCAATTGCTATTTGCAGAAGAGAATTCCAACAATAGAGTCATAGAGATGTACAGCATGGAAACAGACCCTTCGGTCCAACCCGTCCATGCCGATCAAATATCCCAACCCAATCTAGTCCCACCTGCCAGCACCCGGCCCATATCCCTCCAAACCCTTCCTATTCATATACCCATCCAAATGCCTCTTAAATGTTGCAATTGTACCAGCCTCCACCACTTCCTCTGGCAGCTCATTCCATACACGTACTACCCTCTGTGTGAAAAAGTTGTCCCTTAGGTCTCTCTTTATTTCTTTCACCCTAAACCTATGCCCTCTAGTTATGGACTCCCCGACCCCAGGGAAAAGACTTTATCTATTTATCCTATCCATACCCCTCATGATTTTGTAAACCTGTATAAGGTCAAGAGGTGATTCTTCATTTCATTCCTGATCTGATCTGGTTCTCCTTTTTAAACTCTTTCTATCGACTCTCCAACCAATCCACCCCATCTGCCAAAAGGGACGTTGCACCGTGTCCCACCAAGGGTAGCACTTTGTTAGCTCCAACCCTTCCCCTTGTCCAAACCTGTTCCAGTGCCCAAGGCCTGAACCGCCATTTCTTCTCTCTAATTGCTTTCTGATCATGATCCTACCATCCTAGCTCAGCTTCTCCATGAGACCCATGCTCTGCTATATGGGCCCCTATCCCCAATAAGTGATGAACATTGAATTCCCCACCCCCATCCTTCATTCCCTCAATTCCCCAACTTTTCCCGCCTCAGGCGACTGACTGTGTGGAGTTTGCATATTCTCCCCATGTCTGCGTGTGTTTCCTCCGGGTGCTACGGTTTCCTCCCACAGTCCAAAGATGTGCAGGCCAGGTGAATTGGCCATGCTAAATTGCCCGTAGTGTTAGGTGAAGGGGTAAATGTAGGGGTATGGGTGGGTTGGTGTGGACTTGTTGGGCCGAAGGGCCTGTTTCCACACTGTAAGTAATCTAATCTAATAACCTTTCGTTAAAATATTCCACAATAATTAACTGTCAACACCATACTTAAAGACAACTGAAACTATTGATAATGCTGTCCCATCTTGGAAACTCCACAGACTGAACCACCTTGGTTGAGGGGACACTAAATAAAATAAGATACTATGGATTGTGAAACTCTGAAACAAACATAGAGAATGCTGGAGAAACTCAGAAGATCTGGCGGCATCTGTGGACAGAGAGAAAAGTAACGTTTTGAGTCCAGTATGACTCCTCTTCATATCTTTTCTCTCGTAATTATTGTGTATGCTGCGGAGGTGACTGGTTCCCTGAAGTAAAAACTTGATTATTATGAACGGGGATGTTACACTGTCTGCTCTGAAGTCAAAGCTGAAGTAGTGACCTGAATGTGTTTATTTCTATCGGTCATAAACTCAACAATATAAACATTTATCCATTTAACACCGCAGGAGTTCCTCCAGGCATTTACCGCATATACTCGAGTAATAATCAAATTCTTTTGACCACTTTTTAAGATTAAATTTATGGGGTCGACTATTACATGGATACTACTTTTGAGGGGCTGAAATTCATGCCCATCAAATTTCATATCGTATCATTAGCAGAAGCCCAAATGGTCTCTAAATGAATAAAGAATTAAAAACAATGACTTGTGGTAATTCTGAAAACCCAGAGCGGAACACAATAGCCAGCGGACTGGAAGACCAGGAACGGAGCAGAACAACCGGCAGGCTAGAAAGGTGGAACAGGATGTGACGGCCGGCACACTGACTCATAAATATTGATTTGTTATCTGTGAAGAACTAGGGTCAACATTTACACGAGATATATCGAAAATTCCAGGTTTTTTGGCCAAAAATAGGGGGTTGACATTTAAATGGGATTGTCTATTACTCGAGTATATGCAGTAACTACAATAACATACCACTTGGAAATGATACACATAAGTCATTATCCAAATTACTTTGAAAAAAAAAATTCTTCACAGAACTGAAGGATACACATCCATAGACCTCTGTTTCAAATCCAAATTTCAAAACAGAATATGTATTCTGAATCTTATAACATATTTACCACTGAGAGAGTCCAGAAATTCATTTCAATGGGCAATATTATTTCTAGCCATTATTCCTGATGTTTCTCTATTAGTGCTTGTTTTCATGCTTCTTTTGGCTTTGTTGCAGATGGTTGCCAGTAAATACTTGTATGATGAAGGAGAAGAGGAAGAGGTGTTTAATGACGAGTGGGGAGCCGCAGGCAAGCTGGATGTTCAAGTGGTCAACACTCTGGAGATGAACTTTCTGCGAGCAATTGTAAGTTATCTGAACTGTCCATTCAATGGAGTTATGAGTTTTGAAGAATGTACATACCGTTAAGCTTATGCTTGAAACATCTTATCTGACTTGCTGGGCTTTGCTAGGTGGAATACAGTATAGCCAGTTTACCACCAGTGGTCTAGAAGGGGTCTGGTGTAACATGCAGTCAGTTCTGCTCTAATGTGGTAGTTCCGTTCTCATGCAATCCCATGTTATAAGAAAATTGTGTAATAGCGGCACCATTTAAACTAATGTGGCCTGAACCGGGTTAATAACCAATATACACTTTAAAACGTTGTGCTTTAGAAATAGGGTCCCCAATTCATCAATCGTGTTATAGCGAATTCATGTTAACAAAGTACTTGGTATATCAGAATGACCTTTAGTTATTTAATGGTGTGGAGCTTCACCAGATTATAGTCCCAGTCAGAGCTGGGACAAGAGCAGTGTTGAACTGTGTAACCCATTGGCCTTACTGTTTGCAAATCTCCATCAGCATCAGATCCTTATGAAACTTTTTAACTATTTGATCTAAGCTCTGTTTTGGAAATGAGGATCGGTAGACAATCTGAATGAATTCTCGTGATCACATGGAGTCACAAAATATTATACAGGCAAAAAAAATTGTGATTGTTCCTCTTTCTTACTCCCTTTTTCTTTCCAACCTTGTAACTTTCCTTCAATGAATGATGGTAATTTATTTGTTGAAGTTACCATCAAATATTATACCACCACCCCTTCAAGCATCACATTCCAGATTACACAACTTTTAAAAGAAGAGTTTCACCATTTCACCTTTGGTTCCTTTACCATTGCCTTAAATACATGTTCATATTTTGAGTCTTTCTACCATTGGCACAGTTACCTCCCTGTTGACTATTCAAATTCAGGATTTAGAACAGGTCTGAAGAGATCTTCTCTTAATCTGTGATGCTTTGAAGAGAACAATCCCAGTTTGTCAAATTAAATACAGGAATTGCTGGAAAAACTCAACAAGTCTGGCAGCATCTATAGAGCAAAAGCAGAATTAACCTTTTCAAGTCCAGTGACCCTTCTTAGGAATTAATTGTAGTTAGGAAAAGGTTAAATGTAAAGAAGAGGTGATGAGGAAGGGGAAGGAGTAAACGCTAGATGGAGCCCAGAGAGAGAAAAGTAGTTGAGCAGACAAAGGAATGAGTAAAGGTCAGCCTGGGAGAATAGATAGCTGCTAATGGGGACCATTAGTTGCTGACAATGTATTGTTTGTGGAGCCAGCCCATCTGATGACAAGGCCTGATGTGTGGGAGTTAGGGTAAGGACATGGGAAAAAGTGTTTAGGCCATAATATTTTAACACTTTTTAGGTCAACGTACTTTAATCAGGACAGTGAGAGCCAGTGAAAGTTTACTCTCAATTTATTCTCCATCGACTGCTGACCAACTAATTCAGAGGGTGAACTAAAGTAATTACAAAGGAGGTGTAATCCTTGATAGAGATTTATAAAATCATGAGGGGCATGGATAGGGTGAATGGCCAAGATCTTTTTCCCAGGGTAGGGGCTTGGTTTAAGGGGAAACATTTAAAAAGCACCTGAGGGGAAACTTTTTCACACAGAGGATGGTACGTGTGTAGAATGAGCTACCAGAGGAAATGTTGGAGGCTGGTACAATTACAGCATTTAAAAGGCATCTGGATGGGTATATAAATAGGAAGGATTTAGAGGGAAATGGGCCGAGATCAGATTAGGATATCTGGAGGGCCTGGACAAGTTGGATGGAAGAGTCTGTATCCATGCTGTAAACTCTATGCTTTAGAAATTTGACTTGAAAGTAACCTTGCTTTTTGGGTCTTCAGGCTGAGGGTCTCCTTGTAATCTGTCTCCTTGTGTCCCAAACTGGTAGGATGAGTTGCAGGTGTCAGTCCTTAGCCTGTGTTGAATTGTGGGAGCCTGTGCTTGTCATGAAACTGAAAAAGAGTATTCCTTACCGAGTGAGAAATAATTTGAAAATGGAAAAGTACTTTGAATAAAGTGTATTCTGACCAAGATCAGTAAATTGTCTTAAGTTTGATGTCGTAGATTCTTAAGTTTCTTGTATTTGTTGTACTGTGAATTAAAGATAATGCCAGCTATGTTGCAGGAGAAGGGTTGAAAAGGGGTTTATAAGTTAGATATCTGTACAGTGACAGTTTATAACTAAAGGTTTATCTCTTTTCTATGCTGCAGGATTGGAACTTGTACGTAAACACCCAGGAATTCTTTGAGCTTTTGAGTCGATTGGAGGGAAGGTGAGTCCAGGGCTTTGGTGAGAAACACTTGCTTTGGTGTAAATTGATGTGTTCCAAAGCTGTAATTGGTAGTGGTAATATGTAAAGTAATAGAGAGTCAGATCATAGAATCCCTACAGTGTGAAAACAGGTCAGTTGGCCCAACAAGTCCACACCGACCCTCGGAAGAGTAACCCATCCAGATCCATTCCCCTACCCTATTACTCAATATTTCCCCTGACTAATGCACCTAACCTACGCAGCCCTGAACATTATGGACAGTTTAGCACGGCCAATTCACCTAACCTGCACATCTTTGGACTGTGGGAGGAAACCGCAGCAAACCCACGCAGACACAGGGAGAATGTGTAAACTCCACACAGACCTGAGGCAGGAATCGAACCCGGATCCCTGGCGCTGTGAGGCAGCAGTGCTAAATGTTAGAAAAAAGCTACTGTCCTGTTGTCATAGGACTTATTATAGTATGTAGATATACTCTGACTTTGGTGTTGTCCAATATAACTATAGATTTGCGTATTTTTGTTTAATTCACTTGTAGGATGTGGGTGTCACTGCTCACCAGCACCTGTTGCAAGTGACATAAAAACCACCACCATTCAGCAAACAATGAGATAAATTAATACTGTATCACAATTACCATTTACCTTGCCATTTACTTTTAGGGAGGTGATAGCCGAGAGTGTTATTGCTATGCCATTAATCCAGAGACCCAGGTAAAGTTCTAGGGGTCGGAGTTCAAATCCCATCATGGCAGATAGAATTTGAAATCAGTAAAAATCTGGAATTACGAGTCTAATGATACTGTGAAATTATTGTTAGATTAGATTACCTACAGTGTGGAAACAGGCCCTTCGGCCCAACAAATCCACACCGACCCGCCGAAGCGCAACCCACCCATACCCCTACACTTACCCCTTCACCTAACACTGAGGGCAATTTAGCATGGCCAATTCACCTGACCTGCACATCTTTGGACTGTGGGAGGAAACCGGAGCACCTGGAGGAAACCCACGCAAACACGGGGAGAATGTGCAAACTCTACACAGTCAGTCCCTGAGGTGGGAATTGAACCCGGGTCTCTGGTGCTGTGAGGCAGCAGTGCTAACCACTGTGCCGCTGTTGATTGTCAGAAAAACCTATCTGGTACACTGTTGCCCTTCGGGGAAGGAAGCTGCTGTCCTTTCTTGGTCTTGCCTCCAGATCCACATCCTTTGAATGAATGAAAACAAAACTAACAAATATACAAGATGGTTGTTTGTGATGTATAGGCCATGTGAATGAATAGTGACATCATACGTCCAATGGCACAATCCATTCCTTAATTTTATGTACTGAAATGCAATTTGCGACATCCAAATTTCCAATTAGCTAAATGTCTAATACAATAGCCACTGGCCACAAAATCATGTATTATAGACTGACTCCAGATCATTTGGAACGGAATAAGCTGTCCCAACAAGCAAAAACCCATTTCAGAATTGACTGTTCCCACAGTGACTACACTGAAAGTAGTTCATTACGTGTAAATCTCCTTGAGACATTTAAAGGTCACAAAATAACATAAGTAGTAGAAGCTGGAGTAAAGCATTCGCTCTCTGCAGTCTGCTCTGTTACTCATTCAATTAATTCACAATTGGTCCTCTACTTCACTGCTCTTATCTCTATACCTTTTTGATTTCCTTTGAGTCCAAGATGCTATCGATTGCAATCTTTAATGTATTCAATGACTGTTCATTCCCAGCCCTCTGGGGTAATGAAATCCCAATATCCACAACCCTCTGAATGAAGAAATTTCCCCTCATCGATCGGAAACTATCAACTATTTTTCCTTCAGACTTTGATCCCCTTGTCTTAGAGCCAGGGCAAACAGCCTCTCAGCGTCTAAACATGAAATATAAACTCACATTTTCTTTCATGCACCATTATTTTAACACTGCTCACAGTCATGAGAGAATCTCCCACTGTAAGAATAATGTCAGTGTTGTCAGCAGCTGCATGTACAAGGCATCAATTGAGAACTTGCACTGAACCTTGGGCTATGAATGGCACAGGAACAACCTTTGCATTTGTTGTTCCTCTAATGGGTGTAGGTTTTTGCTTCAACTGGCTTTTTGTGGAGCTGCTTCTGAGCATAAACTCCTAACTGGAGCATAGGGGCAAAAGAAAATCAATTATTGCACATGTCAGTGTCTGTAATATTTAGTTGGATATAGTGGAAATTAAGTAAGATTTTATTAAGAGGAGTTACAACAGGACTAAGATGATAAAAATACAGAGATTCTGGAGAAAGTCAGCCAGTCTTGCAGTATCTGTGGAGAGAGAAACAGATTTAACATTTTGAATCCAATATACTACTTCAGAACTCCAGTTCAGGAGAAGAGTCATAGAGTCACTCAGCATGGAAATAGACCCTTCAGTCCAACCCATCCATGCTGATCAAGTTTCCCAAACTAAACTAGTCCAGTTTGCCTGTGTTTGGCCCGTATCCCTCTAAACCTTTCCTATTCATATACCTATTCAAATATTGTAACTGTACCTGCATCTGTCACTTCCTGTGGCAGTTCATTCCACATATGCACAATTCTCTGCATGCAACAGTTGTCCCTCAGATCCCAAATAAATCTTTCTCCTCTCACCTTTAAAAATATATCCCTAGTTTTAAACTCCCCAAACCTCGTGAAAGACCTTTTGCTATTCACCTTATCTATGCCCATCATGATTTTATCAACCTGTGTAAGGTCCCATATCAGATTTTAACTCTCTATTTCTCTCTCAACAGATGCTGCCACACCTGCTGAGTTACTTCAACATTCTGTGTTTGATCAGATTTCCACTCTCTGCAGTACTTTATTTTTATTTGAGTTGTACAGTCTTACAGAAAAACGTCATACCGAGCTTTTTAATTTTTAATCTATGCCTTTGTGTTTTGCAGAGTTGCTGAGTCGCAAGGACTGAAACGAGGCTGGTTTACATACACTGACCTGTGTGTAATACTGGAACAGGCACTATGGCAACAGGCATTTTCAGAACTCTACCAGCATGTTGTTAAGGTAGTGTGCAATTACACCCTTATTACTAATTTAATCTTTTATCAAAGGGAAAGAAGCTGTAGCGAAACAAGCCGCACACATTAATTGGCATTTAATAGCAAAGCTTCTGCATAAGACAACTAACTGCAATACAGGCAGTCCTAGAATCATACACTGCAGGTGTGTGATGAAGTCTGAAGACATGCTGTGACCACATTTTTAATTCAGTTGAGTGTATCCTTGGGAAGTGGATGGTGCTGGTGTTACAGTGCTTCATGGAGTCACTCCAACACCATTGTCATTTTGCAGCAGTCTGATAATTACCTGGTAATTTTTCTAGAGCTCAGTGAAAAAATATAATTTGATACAATATCCCAAGTTGTTGCAGTGAGGTTCAAAGTCCCGGCATGCTAGTCCAGGTCCATAGCCACCGCATCACCACTCTGGATGGGTACCCTTCTAGACTAGGCTGGATTGGGACACTTGATCAGATTCAAATATGTGTCCATTATCTTCCTAATATCTTCATCCATGATAAAATATCAAGAAAGAAAGAGGCAGTCCCTTCCAGCAATACCACTGGAAACTGCTGCCATTAAAGCACCTATCTGAATGGGTACCTGGTTTTAAAACAGCTGATTTCCACTTTGTCCAATATGAAAAGGCAAAGGTTACTTGACAGAGAATTCCTATAGTGTTTCACATTTCTTAGTATTGTTAGAGCTGTATTAAGGCAAAGTAGCGGGTATATTACTGGGCTAATAATTAAGGCTAAATCTCTGGGATGCAGGTTCAAAATTCACCATGTTAACTGGTAGAATTTATCACATAATCATAGACCCCATACAGTATGGAAGCAGGCCATTTGACCCATCAAGTTAACGTCGATCCTCTGAAGAGCATCCCACCCTTTACCTTGTCCCTGTAAGCCTGCATTTCCCATGGCTAACCCACCTAGTCTGCACATCATGGGCAATTTAGCACAGCTAATCCACTTAACCTGTGGGAGGAAACCGGAGCACCCGGAGGAATCCCAAGCTGACACGAGGAGAATGTGCAATCTCCACACAGTCACCTGAGGCTGGAATCAAACCTGATTCTATGAGGTAGCAGTGCTAATCACTGAGCTACCTAATGTAGTATAAATTTTTTTTTTAAAAAGAACTGAAAGATAGTATCTGTAATGATAGGCACGAACTGATCATTGATTGTCACAAAAACCCATCTGGTTCATTAATGTCCTTTAGGGAAGGAAATTTGCCATCCTCCTTGGGCCTGACCTACACATGACTGTAGATCCACAGCAATGTGATTTACTCTTCATTGCTCTCTGAAATGGCCTGAGAAGTCACCCATTTCCAGGGCAATTGGAGATGAGCAGCATGCAGAGCTTGCCAGTGGCACCCACATTCCTGAAAGACTTAAAAGCAAATGAGGGTTCCTTTGTCCTGAAGAAGGGCTTGTGCCCGAAACGTCGATTCTCCTGCTTCTTGGATGCTGCCTGACCTGCGCTTTTCCAGCAACACATTTTTCAGCTTTGTCCTGGAGAAGACCTGCACTCCAAACAGATGTTCAAATATCTGAGTTTTGGTCAGAAGAAAAAGATAATGTGTTTCTTTCCACATATTGGGTCAGACCTAACTTTTCAGCTGGTGACTTGTATTGCTGGAAGAATGGCTTTTTTTTTGCCATAGTTCCTAAACCGTCAGTTACAGACTATACAGCACAGAAACAGGCCCTTTGCTGCGACTCGTCCACATCAGCCAGGCATTCCAATCTGACCTAGTCCCATTTGCCAGCATTGACCCATATCCCTCTCAACTTTTGCTTTTCATATACCCGTCCAGATGCCTTTTAATTGTTGTAATTGTACCCTCCTGCACCACTTTCTCTGGCAGCTCGTTCCATACCATGCACCAGCCTCTGTGAAAAAGGTTACCCCTCAAGTCCTTTTTTAAACTTTTCCCTCTCCCCTTAAACAATGCCTTCTGATATCAGACTCCCCGCCCTACAGAAAAGACCGTGGATGTTAACTTTATTCATGCTCCTCTTGATTTTATAAGCCTCTATAAGGTCAATACTCAGCCTTCAACACTTCAGGTAAAAAAGCCCCAGTCTATTCAGCCTCTCCCTAAAGCTCAAACCCTCCAACTCCAATAGCCTCCAATTCTTGTAAATCATTTCTGCACCCTCTCAGGTTTAACAGCACCCTTCTTATCGAAGGCTGACCCGAATTTTACCCATATTTTGAAGGTGGCCTCACCAATGTCCTGTATAGCCACAGCATGACAACCCAACTCCTATACTCAGTGCTCTGACCAATGAAGGCACGCATGCCAAAAGGAACCTTCACTGTCCTGTCTACCTGCGACTCCACTTTCAAGGAACTACGCACCTGGACCCATAGGTTTCTTTGTTTGCCAACATTCCTCAGGCCTCTACTATTAATTGTAAAAGTCCAACTCTGGTTTGCCTTATTAAAATGCAGCACCTCACATTTATCTAAATTAAATCTCCATCTGCTACTCCTCATCCCGTTGGCCCATCTGATCAAGGTCCCGTTATACACTGAGATGATAATCTTCACTGTCCACTACACTTCCTGTTTTGGTGTCATCTTCAAACTTACGAACCATGCCTCCTATGTTCACATCCAATGATTTATATAAATGACAAAAATAAGTGGACCCAGCACTGACCCTTGCGGCACACCGCTGGTCACAGGCCTCCAGTCTGAAAAGCAACCTCTGTCTCCTACCTTCAAGCCAATTTTGTATCTAGCTGGCTAGCTTCTTCTGGATCCCATATGATCTAACCTTACTAACTAGGAGAAAGTGAGGTCTGCAGATGCTGGAGATCAAAGTTGAAACTTTATTGCTGGAACAGCACAGGTCAGGCAGCATCCAGGGAACAGGAGATTCGACGTTTCGGGCACAGGCCCTTCTTCAGGAATGAGCAGAGAGTGTTCAGCAGGAGAAGATAAAAGGTAGGGAGGAGGGACATGGAGGA
>NC_057716.1:102278313-102288251 GCF_004010195.1 Chiloscyllium plagiosum
TCCCTGGATGCTGCCTGACCTGCTGTGCTGTTCCAGCAATAAAGTTTCAACTTTGATCTCCAGCATCTGCAGATCTCACTTTCTCCTCGAAGATTTCAACCTACTGCGAATCCTCTTACAAGGATGCCTTCCTTGCAGAAGCTCTCTGCCTCTCTCTACAAAGATTTCAGTGAGTCCCTCTCTCACTGCACACCCCAGGTCATCTCCATTTCCAACGCCCCTCCTCCAAGTCCCTCCTCCCTACCTTTTATCTTCTCCTGCTGAACACTCTCTGCTCATTCCTGAAGAAGGGCCTGTGCCCGAAACGTCGAATCTCCTGTTCCCTGGATGCTGCCTGACCTGCTGTGCTGTTCCAGCAATAAAGTTTCAACCTTACTAACTAGTCTACCACGTGGAACCTTGTTGAACACTTTGCTAAAGTCTATACAGACAACATCAACTGCTCTGCCAAGCTTCTTTGTCACCTCTTCAAAAAACTCAAATCAAGTTAGGGAGACAAAATTTTCCACACAAAGCCATGTTGACTATCCCTAATCAGTCTTTGCCTTTGCAAATGCATGTTAATCCTGTCCCTCAGAATCCCCTCCAACAATTACCCACCACTGATGTAAGACTCAACGGTCCATAGTTCACTGGCTTTTCCTTACAGCCTTCATTAAATAAAGGCACCAAGTTCGCCAACCTCCAGTCTTCCAGCACCTCACCTATGGTTGTTCTCGATACAGATAGTTCAGCAAGGGACGTGGCAATCTCTTCCCTAGCTTCCCATAAAGCTTTGGGAAGCACCTGATCAGGTCATGGGGATTTATCACCTTGATTCATTTTAAGACCTCCTCTTTTGTAAAATGAACTCTTTCAAGACATCACCATTTATTTCTCCAAGTTCCCTAGCTTCTGTGTCTGAATGCTCACATCTGGTGTTGTGATATTGCCCTTCTCCAGGGTAACAATGGCATTTGTGAAACTGCTCAGTCTGGAGACTCGGGCAGGACACTCCTCCAGGTTAATGTTGGTGAAAAGTACAAGCCTAAAATCCTCTTTAACTTTGCAATCCACTTGCAGCAGCTCAAGTTGTCTGCATGCTAACTTGGTGCAGGCAGAGGCTGACAGACATAACTCAAAAATCACTGAGTAGGTGAGGGGAAAAAAGCCTGAGGTGAGGTGGTTGAGCTGGGAAGCTGAATGGTGGCTTCTATCTGCACATTGTTCACACTTTGTTTTTCTGGCACTGGCAACTACTCCAAAAGGGGATAAGGGTCAGTGTATGTTTGTGAATGTGTCTGTGGTGGACTGGTATAAGGGGTGTGGGGAGGAGGGGCTGCCAAATGAGTGGGATTTGAGAATACAACTTCCTGAATGAATGAGTGGGGGGATGGTTGGGGAGAGGGACTGCCATTTGGGAAGACAGGCTGTTGTGAGTGTGACAGTGGGTTGGGAAGAGGGGCTAATGAGGGAGAGAGAGAGTTGGAGGGGTTTGGGAATTGTGATGCTGAGAAAGAGTCTGTGGAAGCAGCACATTTCAGAAGTGTGTCTCTGTGTATGTGTGTGGGTGAATACCATGTGAGATTATGCGGAAGCAGGGTTGCCTGTTGGAAAGGGCCTTCATTGTCTCCTGTCATCAGGCAATATGGCAGAAACTGACAGAAGTACGTAAATAATTACATTGTTACAAGTGCTTTAAAATGTTCTTATATTTGATTGAGAATTTTCAGTAATGATATACTGAATGTTCCTGGGCTGCTTTATTTCTGCTTTGCGCTTGCTCCTGTCTGGAGTTATACTAATTTTCACGTGTTACAATAATGTCAATGGAAGATAAGTTGGTTATGTTACTAATTTAGAAATCCAGGGGCTGGAATTAATGACTTGGGAACAAGTTCACGTCCAACTGCAGCAAATGGGGGAATGTAAATTCATTTATTTAATTTTTAAATTTATTCTTTCTGGGATGTGGGCGTCACTGGCTGGCCAGCATTTATTGCCTGTCCCTGGTTGACCTTTGAGAAGGTGGTGCTGAGCTGCCTCCTTGAACTGCTGCAGTCCTTGTGCTGTAGGGGCACCCACACATGCTGAGAGTTCCATGGTTTTAGTATGTAGAATTAAATGTTAATAATGGTTACAATGATAACATGAGCAAAATCCTATCCAATTCACTAATGCCTTTTGGGAGGGGAGATCTATCATCTTTAACCTGTCTGACATGTGTATGTGACTCCAGATCCATGGCAATGTGGCTGGCTCTTTAACTGTCATCTAAAATCTGTGTAATTACACCAAATACCGAAATAGCTACAAGCTCCTCTACGCTTGCAATCAGAGCCAGTAGTGTCATCTGGCCATACTAGGCTTCAGGATACGTTTGCGCATGAGTTGCTGATGCAGAAGTGGTCAGCACCAATACTTCTGCAGACTGCTTCACCCTTATTTCATGTTAATCTGTTTTCAAAAGTGATAGCCAAAGCCCGTGCTGCCTCAAACACATCCCCTCGTGCTCTTTTCTAGCTCCTGGTGCTGATACCAATCTGGGGCAGGGCACAGTCGAGCTCTGGTTAGTCTCTCAAGCTGTCGGTTTTGTTCTCTTCTGACATTTTGTTTTCCCTTTTTGCTGAATATATGAATTATTTAACTCACCGCAGAGCCTCAGTGAATGCCATCTATTCTGTTTAAACTTTGTAATAGTTAATTCCTGAAAACATCAGAAAGATTAATCTCCAATTCACTTCACAAATAGTTTAGCAAAACAATCTTAGGGGCCAAAAAAAATTGTCAGTTTCCTATTTAATTTGGAAAACTAATTACAGTCATTATAAAGCTCTCTGTCACTTCCAAGTGACGTTGGCGTGCTCATAAAATTTCAGATCTCCAGTATTTATTGACTCATTAATTCCCTTGGCTCAGTTTAAAATCTTGATTTTTCTTTAAGGGAACGCCAGCGTTTGTTGATCAACCCTAATTGACCCCTCGTGACTTACTAGGCTATTTCAGAGGGCTGCAAATGATTTAAATGCCTGTTCTAAGTGTCACAAAGAGCACATGTGTCTGAAGAGCTAGGTTATGTGCCATTCTGCAGCAAAGACCTCTGAAGGACATTTTTTTTATTCCCAGATATCGCCCACATTTTCTACCAATGAAGTTGCACTTTGGAAGAGTTGCTGTTTTATAAATAAGAGAGAAAAAAGACAAAACCACAGATGCTGAAAATATCATATACAACAGGGAATACTGGAAATACTCAATCAGTCTGTGCAGAGAGAAACAACTCATTTCAGGCTGATGACCTTCCAACAGAATTTTTAAAAGTTAGGATCGTTTGTGTAGATTTTTGTGTCTGCACCACACCCATTACCACTCTCTCTGCTTTTTGCATCATGAAATCTTTTGTCATTTTTCTCCTCTGGCCTCCACCCTATAACAGACTCCTTTGTCATTCTTGCCCCTTCCCCTTTTCTGGCACAAGACTTTTCTAGTTTCATATTCCTGCAGTTTTGCTGAAAGATCATCGACCTGAAACATTAACTCTTATTTCTCACTCCGTGGATACTACCTAACCTGCTTGGTGTAGCCAGCACTCCTTGCTTTTACAACGGAAGGGAGGGTCTGTGTTAGGGTGGAAAGGCAGGAGAGTTTAAATTGAAGTTGAGGTGCCGAACATTTTACACCAGCATCTTTGGTATTCAGGAGCTTTGCTTTATTTTTCAGCATAAAGCTCATGCAGATTTGGAGAGGAAGAAGCTGTGACCAATTCTCTCACCCGCCCACATATACAGCCATAGAACGTAGTGCAGTAGAGCACAGGAACAAGCCCTGTGGCTGACTGTGCTGACCATGATATCATTTTAAACTAATCCTATCTGCTTGCATGTAGCATGTATCCCTTTATTCCTTGCATGTTCGTGTGGCTGTCTAAATGCTTATCAAACTTTGCTATGATCTCTGCTTCTACTACCTCTCCTAGCAGTATGTTTCAGGCACCTACGCCCTCTGTGTTTAAAAAAAAAAATGCCTCACACAACCCATTTTTCTCTCTTCCCTTTAACTTTTGTCCCTCAGTATTTGATATTTCCAACCTGGGAAAAAGACTCTAACTATCCACCCTATCAATGCCTCTCATAGTCTTATTAACTTTGATGAGGTCGACCCTTCACCTCCAATGGTCTATTGAAAACCAATCCAGGCTACATCCTGGTAAACCTCTTTATCACCTTTTCCAAAGCTTCTACATCCTTCCTATAGAGCGGCAACCAGAACTGCACACACTACTTCAAATGTGGCCTACCTAAAGTGTTATATAACTGCATTGTGACTCACAAACTTTTATTGGAGGCTCTGACAGACTCAAAAACGGACAAATCCCCTGACCCGGATAAATTTCACCCCAGGCTGCTGTAGGAGGTGACACAAGAAATTGCAGGCGCTCTGACACAAATTTTTAATTCCTCTCTGGTGGCAGGGAAGGTTTCAGAGGTTTGGAGAACAACTGATGTGGTTTTACTTTTCAAGTTAGGTGGTAGAGATAAAATTACAGACCAGTGAGTCTCCTGTCTGTGTTAGGGAAGCTATTTGAGAAAAATCTGCAGGAGAGAATTAATGTCTACTTGGAAAAGCATGAGGTAATTAACGATAGTCAGCATGGCTTTGTCAGAGGAGGTCATGCCGAACAAACTTGTTAGAATTTTTTGAAAATGTGATCAAACGTGTGGATGAGGGAAGTTCAGTTGATGTAGTTTATGTGGACTTTAGCAAAGCTTTCGATAAGCTACCTCTTGGGAGACATTGAGAAGAATTTGGGGAACCTTGATGAGATGGATCAGAAATTGGCTTAGAAGTACAACACGTGTAGTGGTAAAAGGCTGTTCAAGTGTCCGGAGACTGGTGTCCAGCGGTGTACCACAGGGATCAGTACTGGGACCCTTATTGTTTGTTATATAATGAATGGCAGAACACAGGAACTGAAGGATCTTGGGGTAATTATCCATTAATCCTGGAAGTTTGCAGAACATGTGAATAGGATAGTTAAGAAGGCACGTGGGACAGTTGCATCAGTTGTGGCATAGAGTATAATAGCAAGGAGATAGAGTCATAGAGGTGTACAGCACAGAAACAGACCCTTCGGTCCAACTCGTCCATGCCTACAGAATATCCTAACCTAATCTAGTCCCATTTACCAGCACTTGGTCCATATCCCTCTAAACCCTTCCTATCATGTTGAAGTTGTACAGAGTGTTGGTTAGGCCACAGCTGGAGTACTGTGCACAGTTTTGGTCACTTTGCTATAGGAAGGATGTGATAGCACTATAGGGGGTACAGAGGTTGTTCACCAGGATGTTGCCTGGGATGGAGCAATTGAGCTATACGGAGAGATTAGGTAGGCTTGGATTGTTTTCTTTCGAGCAGAGAAGCCTAAGGAGGGGACGTGATTGAGATGTATAAAATTGAAGGGAATGGATCGGGTGGGTAGGAAGCGATTGTTCCCCTTGGCTGAGGAATCATTCACAAGAAGGCGTAACTTTAGGGTAAGAAGCAGGAGATTCAGAGGGATTTGATTTAAAAAATGTTTTCACTGAAAGGGCTGTGGGAATCTGATAGTGGAGATTGCCCCTAAGGGTCCTGCCATTTACTGTATATTTTCGTCTTGCATTTGACTCCAAAAATGTATCACCTCACACTTGTCTGGAATATTTCCACCTATCATGGACTTTTTGACTGATCTGTATTCTGGTGTATCCTTTGACTACCTTCCTCGCTATCCACAACTCCATCAATTTGTGTCACCTGAAATCTTACTAATCAGACCACCAATGTTTCCATCCAAACCACTACAAATGTCAAAGGTCCCAGCACTGATCCTCGTGGAACACCGCTGGTCACAGACCTCCAGTCAGCAAAATACCCCTCTCAACTATCCTCTGTCTTCTATGATCAAGCCAATTTTGTATCCAAATAACCAACTCACCATGGATCCCATGTGACTTAACCTTGTGGACCAGCTTACCATGAGGACCCTTGTCAAATGCTTTAGTAAAGTCCATGTAGACACCAGCCATTGTCCTACTCTCATCAATCATCCTCGTCACATCCTCAAAAGAACTCAATCTAATTTATGAGATAAGACCAGCTCCGGACAAAGCAATGCTGACTATCGCTTAGAAGTTCATTTCTTTTCCACCAGTGTGAGTATACCGTATCCCTAAGAATCTTCTAATTTCCCTGCTACTAGTGTTAGACTCATTGGCCTATAATTTTCTGGATTACCATGATGTGGAGGTGCCGGTGTTGGACTGAAGTAGACATGGCCAGAAGTCACATAACACCAGGTTATAGTCCAACAGGTTTATTTGAAATCACAAGCTTTTGGAGCGATGCCCCTGACGAAGGGGCAGTGCTCCGAAAGCTTGTGATTTCAAATAAACCTGTTGTCATCTGACTTCTGACTGTTTTCTGGATTATCAGTCAGGGACAGAAATTGGCTATCAGTTGCTAACAACACAGCATTTCTGGTGTGGTAAGAGAACTCTGGGCAATTAATCTGGAAGCTTGTCACTTGTTGATGACTAACGTTTGCTTTGCCCGCTGCTGTGCCTTATGTTGACAGTTAAGTAAAGCTTTGGCATGTCAAAATGCTCTGTTAGTGTACTGGGGTGTAACACAGTACTCCGTTAGCCAATCCAGTCAATCTTTCAATGGTAATCACAATCTGTTTCCACAGTGAATCTAATAAATTGTATTGATTTTGTGCAGATTCCAGGAAGGATTGATGAGTGAACTGTGTTTGAACGATTATTACATTTGTTTTTTTTTTCTCACTGCAGGTTGCTTGCATGATGGGACTTGTGTATCTTACCAGTGTCGCAGGAATTATTGCTGGAACTGCAGTCCTGCGCCAGGCAGTCTTTTCAAAGGGTCAGATATGTGTGATTTCCCAGAACCAAGAGCCTGTTTTGAGTCAGGGGGTTATCCTGGACCCAGTGGAATGCACCCAGGAGGCCGAGACCTTTCTGTCAACACCATTTGAAGCAGCAGCCGGTAATCTGGTCCAGTCTCGAGACCCTCCTTCCGGTCTTCCCTGCTGTATCTTAGAAGCTGATGGTAGCAGGGTGAACTCTGGCATTGGGGTAACCGCACTGTGTCTTTGGGGGACCGTCCTGACTTCACTCACTTACAGTAATGACGTGAGGGCCACCCGAGAGGGAGCTCGAATCACGGCGCCCATTTCTTGTTCGAATTGTTGTAAGCTGCACAGTGAGGCCGGGCTGGCCGTTAAATGCCGGTCATCAAACCAAACATCTGTCCAGATTGCCTTTCGTCACAGCCCATTGGAAGCATATGCCTCCATCCATTCACACACCCTGCCTCATGTCGGATGCAATGGTTGTACAAAAGACACTGAGTTAAACGGAAAGCCCCCTCACAGCATTGAGCGACTGATGGACCTCCTGTGTCTCCCTGGTTCCCTAAGGATGAGTCAATGCCCTGTGGAATCAGCATTGGCATTTAACCAGCTTGTGATGCCAGTCTTACCCAGTTAGGAGCATCGGTCAGATTTTTGGAATCGATAATTACGGCTATATCGGACTGAACTGTTTTCTCTTCTTTGCCCACACCCGAATCCGACTTATGATCTTTTGAATGATCTTTAAATCCAGCCATGAAATTAGCAAGACAGACATTAAAATCGCAATATAACCTTAGTCAACCACAAAATCTGTTCTCCAGAATTGGCAGCTATACCTAACCTAAACACCAGTGAGTAACACCATAAATCCACCAAATGCTGCCAAGTTTATGCTTGGTATGAAGCTGGTCATTTTGTCTCCAAGACAAAAATTATAGACATGGTGTGTAATATGAGCAATAAATTTGATTTATAAGAAGACACCATTGGTGTCGATCCATGTATCAAATCAAGGTGCTTTGCATACAATGAATTACCTTAAAGTGCAGCAGTCCCTCACGTAGGAGAACACAGCAGCAGCTTTGTGCGTAGCAGATTCCTCCAAAGGAAAATGCAAAGAATGTTATGTTTTGATGCTCTTGGGTGAGGGATGTTGACTTGGGCAAGAGAAAAGCAAAGCGGTGGGATTTTCTTTCACATCCAGGCTAACAAACTGGAGTGAGCAGACAGTAGCTCTCTTTGACATTTCAGCTGAAGGACAGTATCTCTGGCAAAGCAGCACTCCTGCACATCCGCAGTGTGTGCTGCCATGTATTAAATGGAGCCTGAATCAGAATGTTTTCACTGCAAATGAAGGAAGATGTGATGCAAATGCTGTTGGATCATTGTACTTTGTTTACTTTTGTTTCATGGGCCCTGCTGCGTCTCGGATTTGGAGATTGTAAATCTCTATATTTTTTATTCTGGTGATTGAAGGGCTTCATTAATGAAAAGGTTTAATGGAAGTGGCTAAGAAATGGGCATGGGATACAAGAAAAAGTCTATATTTCTGAAATCTTAGCCATATGTTGATCTCTGTTGAGAGACGTGAAAAAAGGAGACACCACTTTTAACGTTGGGAACTTAAATCTGTATCTTTCCTAAAACATCTTTTGTGCTATCCGAGTGTCAGTTGTATTCACTATATAATACTGTGTATTGTATTCACTACTGGGCTGGTTACTGAATGATTGAAGGATAAGGGAAGCAAAAAGAGAAGTTGCTGGAAAAGCTCAGCAGGTCTTGGCAGCATCTGTGAAGAGATCAGGGAAGCACTGGAGGTTTAAGTTAAATTTTGTAATTAGCACTTGGTTTAATTCGGTCATCGCTTAACCAGAACTTAGCTGCACAGATTACCTTTTGATTTCTCCCATCCAGATTTAATTGTGCTCTGCTAAGTGTACAAGATGCCGTCGAAATGTAAACAGTTCCCTCCTCGTCCCAAATGTGTAATTCAGTATTTTTGGTGCGCCCCGCCCCCATTTCTTTTTTGTAGCCTCTGCATTTGTTCTAATTTAAATCAACAGCAACTTAGAGAGTAAACTTCATTCCCTCCTCAGTCCCCAAGCCTATTGTCTGGTCTTCCTGGATTACTGTCTCGTTGTTGAGTAAGTAACCAATTCCCTTGAACTGCCTTGGTCCTGGTTTTTTATATAGAACATAGAACAGTACAGCGCAGAACAGGCCTTTCAGCCCACGATGTTGTGCCGACCACTGATCCTCACGTATGCACCCTCAAATTTCTGTGACCATATGCATGTCCAGTAGTCTCTTAAATGTCCCCAATGACCTTGCTTCCACAACTGCTGCTGGCAATGCATTCCATGCTCTCTCCACTCTCTGTGTAAAGAACCCGCCTCTGACATCCCCTCTATGCTTTCCTCCAACCAGCTTAAAACTATGACCTCTCGTGTTAGCTATTTCTGCCCTGGGAAATAATCTCTGGCTATTGACTATGCCTCTCATTATCTTGTATACCTCAATTAGGTCCCCTCTCCTCCTTTTCTCCAATGAAAAAAGTCCGAGCTCAGTCAACCTCTCTTCATAAGATAAGCCCTCCAGTCCAGGCAGCGTCCTGGTTAACCACCTCTGAACCCTCTCCAAAGCATCCACATCTTTCCTATAATAAGGCGACCAGAACTGGACGCAGTATTCCAAGTGTGGTCTAAACAAAGTTTTATAGAACTGCAACAAAATCTCACGGCTCTTAAACTCAATCCCCCTGTTAATGAAAGCCGAAGCACCATATGCTTTCTTAACAACCCTGTCCACTTGGGTGGCCATTTTAAGGGATCTATGTACCTGCACCCCAAGATCCCTCTGTTCCTCCACACTGCCAAGAATCCTATCCTTAATCCTGTACTCAGCTTTCAAATTTGACCTTCCAAAATGCATCACCTCGTATTTATCCAGGTTGAACTCCATCTGCCACCTCTCAGCCCATCTCTGCATCCTGTCAATGTCACGCTGCAGCCTACAACAGCCCTCTATACTGTCAACAACACCT
>NC_057716.1:102290116-102360223 GCF_004010195.1 Chiloscyllium plagiosum
CTCCCCTTTTAGAACCTTATACACCCGATCGGAGACGTCCCGGACCCTGGCACCAGGCAGGCAACATACCTTCCGGGAATCCCGATCCTGACCACAAAATCTCCTGTCGATTCCCCTAACTATCGAGTCCCCTACCACGAGTACTTTTCTATTCTGCCCCCTTCCCTTCTTTGCCAGAGTGTCAGGCTCAGTGCCAGAGAACTGACTACTATGGCTTTCCTCTGGTAGGTCATTCCCCTCAGCAATAAAAGTTTACTTTTTGGATACTGCTGGGGGGGGGGGGAGAAATGTCCACAGGGGATCTCTGCATTGTCTGTCTGTCCCCTTTCCTCCCCCTAACTAACCCATTTATCCTTGTCCTAAGCCTTAGGAGTGACCAACTCCCGGTAACTCCTCTCAATTAGCAGACGGGAGTGATGTAGCAGGACCACAGCTTCTGATCATTACCTAAGTAGGCCAAGCCGGCCAGAACGTTTTCATTGGCAAGGTTGTAACAATGGAATTTGTCCTGACCCTGCCCCTTGCAGTTTGAGTGTGCCAAACATTGATTGGGTTAAATGGGGGAGGACAGAGTGTACCTGAAAGAACTCAGCCCAGCAAGGATCATACGCCTCAGGAAGCATGAGGCTAAAAAGAACCATCCCTTAAGACATTTCTTCAACATGTGTCCCCCTAGCAAGTGAAATATCTTATAAAACAACTGTCCATCCACCAACTATTTTGAATCCAGGAATTGAGGCTTTGAAAACTCCAGCTAGTCATTGAATTAGATGTGACAGTTAAATAATCAGAGCAATTTTTGCTACAAACATCATCACAGCAAGTATACAATATAGTGCAACAATAGGCTTTGTACCTGTAAATTTAGGAATGATGTCTAGAAAGGACTAGCGTTCTAGAAAGATGCAGTTGCCTTCCTTTCTCTGATCTCATTTGATGGCCAGAGGTTTATGATCATGAAAGATAATCTACATTCAATGAGCAAGTAACATTTTTGCTATAGTGAAAACTTTGCTGGAGAAACTCAACAGGTCTGGCAGCATCAATGGAGAAACAGAGTTAATCTTTCAAGTCCAACATGAATCTTCATTGAACTCAACTTTCAGTCTCGACAGCTGCTGCCAGACTCCCTGCATTTCTCCAGCACTTTCTGTTCTGATTTCAACGCTCTAACATCTACAATATTTTGCTTTTATTTTGATGTTTTTGCTACGATGGATATTAGTTTTTCAGATCTTTGTGTTAAACTTAAATATCTATGCACCAATACGTCAGTGCTGGTTCCAATAGAGCTGCAGACCCAAAAGAGAAGGCTTAGTAAAACATGCTGGAAATCTGAAATAAATGCTGGAAACGCACAGTAGCTGTTTTTGGATGTCTTTACACAAAGACACTTCAGAATATGGCTTCCAATGAATAGCAGCCATTGATCGTTAAAGGAATTTGATGTACCAGCTGTGTTTTGAAGTGATTTCACAGTTAAGTATTGATCAGCCACGAATGACACACATGCTGGAAATTCTCAGCAGGCCAGGCAGCAGAGTGAGAAACACAATCAATGTTATTGTGGTTCTGTTCGCCGAGCTGGGAATTTGTGTTGCAGACGTTTCGTCCCCTGTCTAGGTGACATCCTCAGTGCTTGGGACCCTCCTGTGATCTTTCCTGCGGCATTTGTAGTGGTTTGAATCTGCCGCTTCCGGTTGTCAGTTCCAGCTGTCTGTTGCAGTGGTCGGTATATTGGGTCCAGGTTGATGTGCTTATTAATTGAATCTGTGGATGAGTACCATGCCTCTAGGAATTCCCTGGTTTGTCCTGTAATAGTAGTGTTGTCCCAGTCGAACTCATGTTGCTTGTCATCTGCACGAAACGACACACACGCAGATGACAAGCAACATGAATTCGACTGGGACAACACTACTATTATAGGACAAGCCAAACAGAGACCAGCCAGGGAATTCCTAGAGGCATGGTACTCATCCACAGATTCAATTAATAAGCACATCGACCTGGACCCAATATACCGGCCACTGCAGCGGACAGCTGGAACTGACAACCGGAAACGGCAGATTCAAACCACTACAAATACCGCAGGAAAGATCACAGAAGTGCTTCACAGGAGGCTCCCAAGCACTGAGGATGTCACCTACACAGGGGACGAAACGTCTGCAACACAAATTCCCAGCTCGGTGAACAGAACCACTACAATGAGCACCCGAGCTACAAATCTTCTCACAAACTTTGAACACAATCAATGTTTCTGGTCAGTGACCTTCTGTTTTTATTTCAGGTTCCTGGCATCTGTGGTGTTTTGCCTGTATGCCACTTGTAAATATTAAACGCCTTTCTATCAAACTGACTTGTGAGGAACACGGCGTGAATAAAGCTTGCATTTTTCAGATTCAATTCAATTCCACGGTGAAAGTGCTGATCGACTTGCTTAAACAATGTAATGGTTCAGAGGAAGCTGAAACTTTTAAAAATACTACTAGTTTTTGATTTAATATTTTAGAATACAGTTCCAATCTTGCAGTGCAGGACATGTATACTGTCTACAGTATTTCTAATTCTTTTCATTAGCAAAAAATGCTGATTAAAGGAGCACATCCAAACTATTTTCAATTTTTTTCAACAGGATTTATTATTCCAGTACATTTATCCTTCCACAGTATTCAAGTGAAATTCTTATTTGGTTAGTAATACAGTTGTCATAGTGACGTGCTTCCATTTGTTGTAATTCTGCTTCACTTGGTAAAGACACGCCCATTTATGTTATCTTTAACACTTTTGAAATTGTTACATGCTAGTATTAAAAACTGCAGCAGTTTCCTGCATTTTTGTGGTTTTGCTAGTCTTGTACTCTTGTCAGTTCCTTGTGACGCATCTATATTTTTCAGGGTTATTTGCTCTACTCTGGGTCGCATTGTTTTCGTACAGATTGTTTGTTTCAACTAGCTTCTAATAAATGATCTCAGTCACATTTAAGTTCATTTTTGTGTCACACACTGATGTCCATGTTTACAAATTAGATTATGGATGAATTGTCACAGACAATACTGCTTCAATGTCACTGTGATAGAAACACCAATAGGCCACTCAGTCCAATAGTGCAGCTCCGCTATTCAACATGACCATGGCATCACGTCATACTTTCACAGTTTCCCCATCGTCTTGACTCCTTTAGCTTCAAGAAATCTATTTCTTTCTTTTGTAAAAGGTTAATGGAATTATTACAGCGCGGAAGGGCCCTGCACCAGTTCTATTTATCTAGTCTGACTCTATTATCTCATGCCAATCTCCTACCTATTCTCCATGGCCCTGTATACCATTACATAGAACATAGAAAAGTACAGCACAGAACAGGCCCACTATGTTGTGCTGAGGATTATTCCTAATCAAAAATAAATAACCTAACCTATGCACCCCTCAATTCACTGCTGTTCATTTGCTTAAATGTCTCTAATGACTCTGTTTCCACCACTACCACTGGCAATGCATTCCATCATTCACAACTTCCTGCATAAAGAACCTGCCTCTGACATCTCCTCTATATCTTTCTTATATCTATGACCCATCATGCCAGTCAATCCTGCCCTGGGGAAAGGTCTCTGGCTATCGACCCTAACCATGCCTCTCATTACCTTTGTATACCTCGATCAGGTCACCTCTCTTCCTCCTCCTCTCCAGAGAGAAAAGTCCAAACTTAGTCAACCTCTCCTCATAAGACAAGCCTTCCAGTCCAGGCAGCATCCTGGTAAACGTTCTTTGCACCCTCTCCAAAGCCTCTGCATCTTACCTATAATAGGGCAACCAGAATTGGACACACTATTCCAAGTGTGGTCTCACCAGGGTCTTCTGTAGAGTTGCAGCAAAACCTCATGGCTCTTAAACTCGATCCCCCTGTTAAGGAAAGCCAAAACACCATATGCTTTCTTAACAACCCTGTCCACTTGGGTGGCAACTTTGAGGGATCCATGCACTTGAACACCAAGAGTCCTCTGTTCCTCCACACTGCCAAGAATCCTGTCTTTAATCCTATGTTCAGCACCTCTTCGCATTTATCCAGGTTGAACTCCATCTGCCATTTCTCAGTCTAGCTCTACATTCTGTCTGTCATGCTACAGCCTGCAATAGCCCTCAATACTATCAACGGCACCTCTAACCTTTGTGTCATCGGCAAATTTACTAAACCACCCTTCAACCTCCTCATCCAAGTAATTTATAAAAACTACAAAGACCAGAGTCCCAAGAACAGAGCCCTGCGGGACCCCACTCAACACTAACCTCCAGGCAGAATACTTTCCAACTACAACCATTCTCTGCCTTCTGTCAGCCAACCAATTCTGAATCCAGACAGCCAAATCTCCCTGTATCCCTTACTTCCTGACTTTATGAATGGGCCTACCATGGGGAACTTTATCAAATGCCTTGCTGAAGTCCATATACACCACATCCACTGCTCGATCTTTGTCGACCTGTCTCGTCACCTCCTCAAAGAAATCAATAAGATTTGTGAGGCATGACCTGCCCCTCACAAAGCCATGCTGATTGCCTTTAATCATTCTATGCTTTTCCAAATAGTCATAAATCCTATCCCTCAGAATTCTTTCCAATACCTTGCTAACCACAATCGTAAGACTGGTCTGTAATTGCCAAGGATTTCCCTATTCCCCTTCTTGAAAAGAGGAACAACATTTGCCTCCCTCCAATTCTCCAGTATGACTCCCGTGAAGAGTGAGGAAGCAAAGATCTTCACCAGTGGCTTAGCAACCTCCTTTCTCACTTCCTGGAGCAACCTAGGATAAATCTGGTCTGGCCCTGGGGACTTACCAAACTTAATGTTTGCCAAATTACTGTCCAAAAAAGCCCTTTTGAATGCCTCCATTGATCTGAAGGAGTAGCTTCTGTGAGAAGCCGTTTTCTCACATCATCCTTGCTTCATTTGCACATCATTTTAAATATATTCTCGTTTCTTTTGCAAGCAGGAGCAGCTTCACCTTTTTATTCTGTCCAGTCTGCTCATGATTTTGAAAACATCATCAAATCTCCTCTCAGTCGTCGTCTTCTTTCAAGGGAGAACAGTCCCAATCTATCCTCCGGGTTGAAATTTCTCATTTCTGGAGCAATTCTCGTGAATCACTTCTGCGCGCTCTCCAATGCACTTGCATCTTTCCTATAATGTGGCACCCACAACTGTACACAGTATTCCAGCTAATGTCTGCAAATACCTTGGACAACCCCCAGATGACAAGGCTGCACTTAAGTGATCTTCCTGCATCTGCAAATGAGCCTGAACATATCTTCTCCCATAATGTCTTTAATAGAACTCGGGGATTGTACTACTTGTTTGTTTTAACCAGATTGAAATTTAATGTCTTCCCTCTTACTCTTTAGACAGTGGTGCTGTGTTCCCCCACTGTCCTTGTTTGTGGACTCTGATGTTGTAGTGACCTCAACAGCATTATTGGAATGTTATACGTGAAATACTGTCTACATTACAGACACTTATAATTCCCTGGCTTCAACATTTAGTTGGACTGTACCCAGGGCAGCTAGCATTTCAGCCGCTAAATTATCCTATACTAGAAGCATCTCTGAATCAGAATGTGTCATTTTCTAATGATATAGTAGAAGGTTTTGTTGCAGCTGTTGATTTCATTTTAGACATCACTTCAGATCCTAATTTTCCTCCTTTGACACCCAATCAGTTTATTTGACTTGTTTCTTATGTTTGGACTTTTATCAAAGCTCATCTTTCAAAATCATGGGTTTATTTTGGAATTAAAGCCCCAATTTCTGTTACAAACAGATTGCGATTTTTAAAATGAATCTCTCTCTCCCTGTTTTCACATGTTTATAAGCAGAATAAGATGCAATTTTTCCCTGTTTTAAATAGTGGTGACGTGTTTCCCCTGTTCCTCTGTTGATTGACCCTGTGAACACTGTTATGAAGTTAAACCAGAAACAAGGTTTATTCACACATTCTTAGATGTGCAGGGGACAGGAAAGTACATCTCAATGCAGTTACTTGCAATCATACAAGGTGAAATCAAAAAGCTAAAGAGGTTTTTTTTTAGATTAGATTTCTTACAATATGGAAACAGGCCCTTCAGCCCAACAAGTCCACACCGATCCTCCAAAGAGTAGCCCACCCAGACTCATTCCCCTACCCTACATTTAACCCTGACTAATGCACCTAGCACTATGGGCTAGATTAGAGTGGTGCTGGAAAAGCACAGCAGGCCAGGCAGCATCCGAGGAGCAGGAAAATCGACATTTCGGGCAAATGTCCTTCATCAGGAATAACACTTTGGGCAATTTAGCCTGGCCAAATCACCTGGCCTGCACGTCTTTGGATTGTGGGGGGAAACTGGAAAACCCGGAGGAAACCCACACAGAGACAGGGAGAATGTGCAAACTCCACACAGTCACCTGAGGTGGGAATTGAGCCCAGGTCCCTGGCGCTGTGAGGCTGCAGTGCTAACCAAGTAACAAAACATAATTAGAAACGACTGGGAATCGCTGCCCTTGCCTTTAAGATGGAGTCAATGTATCCAAAGCTTGAGTTAGCAACAGGAATTCTTTTATGGCGACTGCTGATCAGCAAGCTGTCCATTCAGGATTTATAGACCGTTTCTTCTCCTTAAAGTTCCATACGAAGGTCATCTGAGTAACATTGTTTAACACTTTACTTCTATTTCACTGTTTTAATGAGAGAAGGTTGATCACTTGAGGACAGCGCAAAATTCAGGGCTTTGGTTAGTTATTTTTTACAGGACATAGCCTTTTTCTTTGCAGTGGAAAGTTATAGAGTCATAGAGCCCCTTGGTCAACTCGTCCATGCCAACCAGATAATTAATCTAGTCCCATTTGCCAGCATTTGGCCCCTATCCCTCTAAGCCCTTCCTATTCATATATCCATCCAACTGCCTTTTAAATGTTATAATTGTAGCAGCCTCCACCACTTCCTCTGGCAGCTAATTCCATACACGCATCACCCTCTGCATGAAAAAAGTTACCCCTTAGATCCTTTTTAAATCTTTCCCCACTCACCCTAAACCTATGCCCTCTAGTTTTGGAATCCTCTACCCTGGGAAAAAGAGATTGTCTATTCACGCTATCTATACCCCTCAAGATTTTATAAATCTCTATAAGATCACCCCCCAGCCCCTGACACTCCAGGAAAACAGCCCCAGCCTGTTCAGCCTCTCCCTACAGCTCAAACCCTCCAACCCTGGAAACATCCTTGTAAATTTTTTCTGAACCCTTTCAAGTTTCCGAACATCCTTCCTATAAGAGGGAGACTAGAATTGCACACACCATTCCAAAAGTGACCTAGCCAATGTCCTGTGCAGCTGCAACATGACCTCCCAATTCCTATATTGAATGCACTGGCCAATAAAGTAAAGGGTACTAAATGCCGCCTTCACTATCCTATCTACCTGCGACTCCACTTTCAAGGAGCTATGAACCTGCACTCCAAGGTCTCACTGTTCGTCGACACTCCCCAGGACCTTACCGTTGGGGATTTTGATATGGTCAGTAGGTATTGAATGAGATTGTGTCAATCCTTTAACTGACTAGAGTCATAGACATACAGCATGGAAACAGACCCTTTGGTCCAACTAGTCCACGCTGACCATGTTCCCAATTTAAACTAGTCCCACTTGCCGGCATTTGGCCCATATCCGTCCAAACGTTTTCTATTCATGTACCTGTCCAAATGTCATTTAAATGTAACTGTAGTTTCATAGTTTCAGAGTAATAGAAGCAAGAGTAGACCATTTGGCCCATCATCCTTGCTCCGCCATTCATTAAGATCATGGCTGATCTATCCATCATCTCAGCTCCACCTACCTGCGTTATCCCCATTTCCCTTAATTCCCCTACCATGCAAAAACCCATCCAACTGTATCTTGAATATATTTAATGAAGCTGCTTCTACTGCTTCCTTGGGCAGAGAATTTGATAGGTTCACTGCTCTTTGGGAAAAGCAGTTCCTCCTCATCTCTGTGCTAAATGTACTTCACCTAGTCTTGATGCCATGTTCCCTCATCCAGGTCTCACTCAACAGTGGAAACAAGTTGCCTGACTCTATCTTATCTATTCCTTTCATAATTTTATATGTTTCTATAAGATCCCTCTCAATCTTCTAAATTCTAGCAAGTACAGTCCCAAGTGGTTCAACCTCTCCTTATAGGGTAACCCACTCATCCCCGGAATCAACCTGGTGACCCTCTTCTGCACCAGTGTATCCCTCCTCAAGTAAGGAGACCCGAACTGTGCACTGTACTCCAGGTGTGGCCTCACCAATACCTTGTACAATTGGAGCAGAACCTCCCTGCTCTTCAATTCAATTCCTCGAGCAATAAAAGACAATATTCCATTTGCCTTCCTGATTACCTGTTGCACCTACAAATCAACTTGCAGCGTTTCATGTATGAGTACTCCTAAATCCCTCTGTACTGCATCATGCTGCAATCTTTCACCATTTAAATAATACTGACCCTACTACATTTACTTCCAAAGTGGATAACCTCATATTTACCAACATTGTACTCCATCTGCCAGACCCTTACTCACTCACTTAACTTATCTAAAACTCTCTGCAGACCCTCCACATTCTCTGCACAGTTTGCCTTTCCACTCAATTTAATGTCATCAGCAAACTTGGATACGTTACACTCAGTTTCCTCTTCCAAATCATTTATATATCATGAACAGTTGTGGGCCCAACACTGACACCTGCATCACCCCACTCACCACTGATCTCCAACCAGAGAAACGCCCATTTATCCCAACTCTCTGCTTCCTATTGGTGAACCAGTCCTCTATCCCTGCTAGTACATTCCCTGCAACTCCATGCATTCTTATCTTATGGATTAGTCTTTTATGTGGCACTTTATCGAATGCCCTCTTGAAATCCAAATATACAAAATGCACCTGTTCCCCTCCATCCACCTCACTTATTATCCTCAAAGAGCTCCAGTAAATTAGTCAAACACAATCTTCCCTTCCCGAATCCATGCTGCATCTGCCTGATGGAGCCCTTTCCATCCAGATGTCTCTCTATTTCTTCTTTAATGATAGTCTCCAGCATTTTCCCAACTACAGATGTTAAGCTAACTGGCTTATCGTTACCTGCCTTTTGCCCACACCCCTTTGTGGTGTGACATTCACTGTCTTCCAGTCTACCTGGACCTGCCCAGAGTCCAGTGAAGTTTGGTAAATTACCACTAACACAGCTACTATAACTTCTGTCACTTCTTTCAGCCCCCTGGGATACATTCCATCAGGACCAGGGGACGTATCTACCTTTAGATCTTCAAGTTTGCTCAACACTACTCCTTTACTGATAACAATTGAATGGAGGTCCTTACCTCCCATCGTCTCCTTAACATCACTCTTTGGCATATTAGACACATCTTCCATTGTGAAGATGTACACAAAATAGTCATTCAAGGCCTCATCCATTTCAGCATTACCCAATATTAATTCCTTTTCTCATCCTGCAAGGGACCTATGTCCACTTTAGCCACTCTTTTCCATTTTATATATAACCATCCATTCCCAGCAATACCCTGGTAAAATTTTTTTTAACCCTCTCCAATTTAATAATATCTTTCCGATAACAGGGGGACCAGAACTGCACACAGTACTCCAAAAGTGGCCTCATCAACATCCTGTACAACCCAAACATGATGTTCCAACCGTTATACTCAAAGGTCTGAGCAATGACGGCAAGCATGCTAAATGCCTTCTTAACCAACCTGTCCACTTGTGACGCAAGTTTCAAACAATTATGTACCTGAACCCCAGATCTCTCTGTTCTACAACACTACCCAGGGCTCTACTATTAATTGTAAATGACCTGCCCTTGTTTGTTTTACCAAAATGAGTCTCATCTCTCCAAATTAAACTCTGTCTGCCACTCCTCGGCTCATTGGCTACTGTTTCAAAATTTGGTCCTTAAAAAGCAATTCGGGTTAATCACAGAGCTGTGGTCAAGCATCCCTTTGTGGGATAGGAAGGACACAGTTACCATCACAACAAAGGATTGTACGTGACCAACTTTGCCAACCCATCTCAGATGTTACGTAAGGCCATTTAACTCATCGTCTTATGGAATAAGGATAACTTGATTCTTTTGCTTTAGGGTCTTTCTTAGAAATACATAGGGCTAAACTTTACTTGCTATTGGCTGCATTCATTGTAGTGAGTTTCGTGTGGGATTTCTCTCAGTAAGCCCTGGTGAGAGTTTTCATGTTCCATTCCAAAACTCACCTTATCTGTGCACCTTGACTCTGTGGCAACTCACCTGTAATATCTTCCCCCTGATTAAAAGTGGATCCATTCACTACAGCTGGGATATCCATGATTCCCAGGCATGGCACCAACGCCATATTTAACATGCAGTTATACACACCACATCAAGTCCTGTCAGTGCAAAGCTGTCTTTTGTGGTTCTTTTCTCTGAGGATTTGTCCTGGAGATGGCAGACAACGGCAAACTGGTCCCCAAAAGAGACTTAAAGGTCCTAGTGGGCAGGATAGTGCAGAGGAGGGCAGTCCTCTTCCTTCTGGACTGGCAGGAGAGACCACACCATTACACTCTGCTAGCCTGGCCTGGGGCTTTCATTACTCTAAGTGCCAATTCTGTAGTCCACCATCTACAAGGTACAAGTAAGGAGTGTGATGGAATGCTCCCCATTTGCCTGAATAAACAATATTCAAGAAGCTTGACACCATCCAGAACTAAACAGCACACTTGACTGACACCACATCCACACTCACTTGGAAATATATCATCCTTTCTTCACTGTTGCTAGGTCAAAATTCTGCAGCTCCCTCCCTAATGCCATTGTGGGACTATATACAGCACATGAACTGAATTGGGTCAAGAAGTCAATGGTCATGGTTCACAGAGTGAGTCTCAGACTCAGCTTCTCAATCTAGGTTGACTTCCCTTCCCCCTCCCCCCCCGCGCAATCTTCATATTCTCTTCATGGTTTCTCTCCCTGACAATCCCATCAGCTTTGACCTTCACCATTCCCACCCAATCCATTTACTAAACTGTCCATTTCCCCCACTTTACCACCACCACCCTCCTCCCTCCCCCACCCTACCCCAGCCCCAGATGTTCCGGATTAAAATGACACACTGTTTTTCCATCGAAGTTAGGGAAGATTTGATGATGGATGACCCCACCTCTCACTCCCCTATTCCCTCCCATTCTTTATCAACTCCCCCCTTAAATGTTGAGTGGCCTCTCTTCACATTTATTGTCCCCTCTCCTTCCCAACATGCTGCTTCCAATTCCCAGAATTGACTTCCTGAATTTCCCTACAACAGCAGTAGCCCTTGATAAACCCCCGTTGATTTTCATCAAGTTGACCCAGGAATGATCAACTTGTATAGACAGCAGCATGGACTGCCAATTGACCAGATCCTTGACCAGTAAACTGTGCAGCTCCCTGACTGATCCACCGCAATTCTGCAGACTCAAGATACTGGACCTGTAGGACTGAACATAGCCAACTCCCTGGTTGTTATGATACTGACACCCTGACCTTAACTACCTCAAGCAGCCAACTGGCAGTGTCTAAGGCACTGGATAGATATCAACACTGCTTTGACTTACTGTGTCTGGACTACCAGGTTGAAGGCTCCTTTAGTTTTACTGAAGACCCTTAAGTTACAAGAACATAAGGAACAGGAACAGGAATAGGCCATTCGGTCCCTAAAGTCTGCCCTGCTCAGCTGTTCTATGCCATCTTAGTATAGCCATCAGCTCCCTGATATTTCAAATATAATTTAAGTACTTTCTATGATCTCGGCTCCACAGCCCTCTCTCAGACGTTTAGGGCATTTAACAACATTAAAGGCATGCAAATTGTTGGCAAATTTGAGCTCATCCAAAATCACATTGTCTGTAATCTAACTCTCATTATCCCATTCACCCATCAGCTGCTAACCAGATGGGATTTTGTTTTACCATGGAAAGCCAAAGTGGGGTTATGGGGATGGGTTAGAGGTATGGGATGCTCAGTACAGACTTGATGGGCTGAATGGCCTCTTTCTGCACTATTTATGATTCTACGTTCAATATCACCTCCTCACTCTTGTACTCTATGCCCCTATTAATAAAGCTGAGAACACTATTCTGTATTTATTGCTGTCTCTCTACCTCACCTGCTGTTTTTACTAACTGTGCACATATACACTTAGGTCCCTCGGCTTCTCACCTCCCTTGGAATTGCACTCTGTGTTATCTTTGTGTTCTTCCAACCAAAGTGCATTGTATCAATCTTTTTTGGGAAGTCAACCCTGTGCTGTGGGTACCAATCCGATCCACATTGCCATACAGCCAACAGAGCCAACCAGCCCATAGACTCGGTGACCAGTAGGCAAAGAGATCCAGATAACTGAAAGAACTGCAGATGCTGGAAATCAGGAACAAAAATAGAAATTGCAAGACAAGCTCTGGCAGCATCTCATAGAATCCCTACACTGTGGAAGCAGGCCATTCAGCCCATCAAATCCACACCAACCCTCTGAAGAGCATTCCAACCAGACCTATTATCCCCGTAACCCTGCATTTCCTGTGGCTAACCCACCTAGCCTGTACATCCCTGGACAGTATGGTCAATTTAGCATGGTCAATCCACCTAACCTGCACATCCTTGGACTGTGGGAGGAAACCGAAGCACCCGGAGGAAACAAAACACAGACACGGGGAGAATGTGCAAACTCCACACAGTTACTCAAGGCTGGAATCAGGGTCCCTGGCGCTGTGAGGCAGCAGTGCTAACCTCTGTGCCAATGTGCCGCCCTGTGGCGAGAAAGCAGAGTTCTAAGGAACGGTCACTCGACCTGAAATGTTAACTATGATTTCTCTTCACGGGTGCTGCCAGACCCGCTGAGCTTTTCAGCATTTTCTGTTTTTGTTCCAGATACCATCCCCCGCTGAAAGCACTTATCCTCAAATATCTCTTAAACCTCCTCCTCCTTACCTTAAACTGTGACCTGGGTCACTGACCTCTCAAGTAGGGGAAAATGTTGTCACTGTCTGTTCTATCCATGCCCTTCATAATTTTGTACCACTCAATCACGTTCCCGCTCCCCCCCCGCTCCCCCCACCTCACCTCAGCTTTCCTGCGCTGAGGAATACAATCCCAGCCTAGCTAGATGAATCACTCCAGCCTAGGCAACACCCTGGTGAAGCTTTGCATCCGCTCTCTCATGCAATCAAGTCCTTCCTACAGTGTGGCGACCAGAACTGATCACAGTACCCCAGCTGTGGCTGGACAAATACTGTGTACAGCTGCACTCTCTCCACAGATACTGCCTGATCTGCTGTGATTTCCTGCATTGTTTGTTGCCACGGCATCATTAACCTCCTTGCTCTTTTATTCCATGCCTTGACTCTTAAAGGCAAGTATCCCCTATGGTGCCTTAAGCACCTCATCTACATGTCCTGCTGGCTTCAAGGCTCTGTGGACATGCACACCAAGGTCTCTCTGATCCACTGTATGTCTGAGGGTCCTACCATTCAATGTGAACCCCTTTACCTTGCTAGTCCTCCCAAAATGCGTCACATCACATCTTTACAAAATTAAATTCCATTTGCTATTGTTCAGCCCATCTGTTTATCGTCCTGTAGTCTAAGCCTTTTCTCTTCGTTATTTACCAAATAACCAATTTTTGTGTCATCTATGACCTTACTGATCATGCCTTTACTTTTGAGACTACATCATTAATGTACATAACAAATAACAAGGAACCCAGCACTGAATACAGTGGAATGCCACTGAATACAGGATTCAAATCACTAAATGCACACTTCAAGCCATTTCCCTCTGGTTCCCAATACCAAACCAAATTAGGATTCAATTTGTCATTTTCTAAATGTTAAAAGCCACACAACACCAGGTTATAGTCCAACAGGCTTATTTGGAAGTACAAGCTTTCGGAGGGCTGCTCCTTCATCAGGTAGCTAGCAGGGCAGGATCATAGGACATGGAATTTATAGTAAAAGATTAAAATGTCATACAACTGATGCGATGTATTGAACAAACCTAGATTGCAGTTAAGTTTTTAATCACTTAGAATGGGTTACAGGTTTCGATTCATTAATATGTAAATCCAAGAACTTCTTTCAAGTCACATTCCCGAAATAGAACATAGAACATTACAGCTCGGTACAGGCCCGTCAGCACTCGATGTTGCACCAACCTGTGAAACCAATCTGAAGCCCACCTAACTTACACTATTCCATTATCATCCATATGTTTATCCAATGACCATTTAAATGCCAATAAAGTTGGCGAGTCTACTATTGTTGCAAGCAGTGTGTTCCACATCCCTACTACTCTCTGAGTAAAAGAAACTACCTCTGACATCTGTCCTAAACCTATCATCCTCAATTTAAAGTTGTGTCCTCTTGTGCTAGCCATCACCATCTGAGCAAAAAGGCTCTCACTGTCCATTTTATCTAATCCCCTGATCATCTTTTAAGTCTCAAATAAGTCACATTTCAACATTCTTCTCACTAATGAAAGCAGTCTCAAATCCCTCAGCCTTTCGTCATAAGACCTTCCCTCCATACCAGGCAATTTCCTGGTAAATTTCCTCTGCACCCTTTCCAATCTTCCACATCCTTCCTACAATGCAATGATCAGAACAGAACGTAATACTCCAAGTGAGGCTACACCAGAGTTTTGCACAGCTACAACATGACTTCATGGCTCCGAAACTCAATCCCTCAACCAATAAAAGCTAACACACCATATGCCTTCTTAGCAGCCCTATCAATGTGAGTGGTGTTATGGACTAGGCCAGACCACTCAAAACATTCTTAAGCAGGCAGCCCCAGACCATAATTTTGCAATTTGTTTCAGTAAGTGAAAATTACCTGGAGTACGTTAGCTAGGTTGACTGCCAGATTTTAAAACAGACAACACTTTATTCAAAAAATTACACAATGAAGCACAAAGAACAGAATAAAGAACCCCTCCAGAACTCAGCCTATCCAAACTAGATTTAATTAAACTGTTCTGAATATACACAACAGCCCCAAGAAGCAAACCCGTTTAAAAAATCAGTAAAGATACTATTGATGGTTACAGGTTGAAGTCAGAAGAGCCAAAGGAGAGAGAGAGTTTCACAACCTGTTTCTACATAGCTGAACTCCCAACTAATTCTGGACTGAACTGCTCTGCTGGAGAGCTGACCATTCCCCTTTCATTATACAGGTCACTTCTAAACAAGGACCACTTTGACCTGAAGTCTCAACTGGTTATATATAAACAAAAAGCCTCTCAAAATCCTTTTTCATCTCTGTACCAACTAGTCATCTCAGAGCCGGGAGAGTTTTATGACCCCTCTGAAAAAAATCAAGATCACAGTAACCTTGAGAAAAAGGGCCAGCTTTGTGACAGTGGTAACTTTCAGGGATCTATGTACATGGACACCGAGATGTCTCTGCTCATCCACACTTCCAAGATTTTTACCATTAGCCCAGTACTCTGCATTCCTGTTACTCCTTCCAGAGTGAATCACCTCACACTTTTCCACATTAAACTCCATTTGCCACCTCTCAGCCCAGCTCTGCAGCTTATCTATGTCCCTCTACATCTTGCAACATCCTTCAACACTACCTACAACCCCACCGACCTTAGTTTCATCCACAAATTTACTAACACATCCTTCTTACAATCTCATCCAGGTCATTTATAAAAATGGCCCCAAAACAGATCTTACACCACTAGTAATTTCAGGATGAACATTTCCCATCAACCAGCACCCTCAGTCCACTTTCAGCTAGCCAATTTCTGATGCAAACTGCTAAATCACCCTCAATCCCATGCCTCCATATTTCCTGCAATAGCCTACTGTGGGGAATCTTATCAAATGATTTACTGAAATCCATATACACCACATCAACTGCTTTACCCTCATCCGCCTGTTTAGTCACCTTCTCAAAGAACTCAATAAGGTTTGTGAGGCATAACCTACCCTTCATGAAACTGTGTTGACTATTTCTAATCAACTTATTTGTTTCTAGATGATTATAAATCCTATATTTTATAATCCTTTCCAACACTTTACCCACAACTAAAGTCTATAATTACCAGGGTTGCTATCCTCCAGTCTTCTGCTACTATTCCTGCAGACAATGACAACATAAAGATCAAAGCCAAAGATTCTTCAGTCTCTTCCCTAGCTTCCCAGAGAATCCTAGGATAAATCCCATCTGGCCCAAGGGGCTTATCTATTTTCACACTTACCACAATTGCTAACACCTCCTCCTTATGAACTTCAATCTTGTCTAGTTTAATAGCCTGTATCTCAGTATTCTCCTCAACAATATCATCATTTTCCTGAGTTAACTTAAGGTTTTAAAACAAAAGTGACATCTCAGCTCAGACAATGCATTAAAGGTGTGAGGTTAGAGTCTGTCTGTATTCCAACCTTCAGTCAAACTAGTTCTATTTCCAAAGCAGGAATTTATAAAACGTCACATGGACTGATTACCTACAAATTGTGTACTTTTTGAACAAAATAGAATGTATCTGCAAATATAAATTTGCAAATGTAATTTCACCCCATATACTTATGTGTGTGTGAGAGTGCGTGTGAGGGAGAAACAGAGACAGAGAGAGTGTGTATGTGTTTATGTGTACATGTATGTGTGCAGATATGATGGAATATATGCCTGTGAGATGGTGTGCACATGAGTGTGTATGTGTGTATGTGTACATGTATGTGTGCAGATATGATGGAGTATATGCCTGTGAGATGGTGTGCACATGAGTGTCTAAGTGTGTGTGAGCATGTGTATGACAGAGAGCCTGTGTGTGTATATGTACTGTATATGTATGTGTGCTTGTGTGTGTGTATGTGAGAGAGAGAGAGAGAGAGAGAGAGAGAGAGACAGTGAGACAGACAGACATAATGTCTGTGTATAGTACAGTGGGTCACCTATAGTGTGACATGAACTTAACGTCCCGGTTGAGGATATCCCTGTGGGTACCAAACTCGACTATCAGCCTCTGCTCGGCCACTTGGCGTTGTTGCCTGTCCTGAAGTCTGCCTTGGAGGATGGTCACCCAAAGATCCAAGGCTGAATGCCCTTGACTGCTGAAGTGTACCCCAACTGGGAGGGAACATCCCTGCTGGTGATTGTTGCACAGTGTCCATTCATCCGTCGTCATAGCATCTGCTTGTTCTTGCCAATGTACCATAACATGGGGCATCCTTGTCTGCAGCGTATGAGATAGACAGTGTTGGCTGAGTCACATGAATGGGTGGCGTTCCCTTTTGTAATGGTGGTATCCATGTCGACACTCTGTCAAGTCTTGCAGCAGTTGCCATGACAGGGTTGTACAGTGTTGTGGTCGATGTTGTCCTGAAGACTGGGTAGTTTGCTGCGAACAATGGTATGTTGAACGTTCAGCAGTTGTTTCAACTCAAGAAGTGGAGGCATATTGAAGGTCTTGGCAAGGTGCTCATCCTCATCGATAATGTGTTGCAAGCTGCGAAGAACATGGCATAGTTTTTCTGCTCCAAGGAAGTACTGGGCAATGAAGTGTACCCTATCGATCGTATTCCCATGTCTGTCTCCTGAGGAGGTCATTACGGTTTCTCGCTGTGGCACATTGTAATTGGCGATCGATGAGTTGGACATCATATTCTGTTCTTATGAGGTCATCCTTCAGCACCTTCAGGTGCCTGTCACATCCCTCCTCATGTGAACAGATCCTGTGTATGCAAATGGCTTGTCCTTAGGAGATGGCTGTTTTAATATGTTGAGGGTAGTAGATTGTGAGGTTATCTGTGGGTTTGCAGTATAGTGAAGTACTGAGGTGCTTGTTCTTGACGGAGATGCGTGTGTCCAAGAATGAGACAGATTCTGAACAGTAGTCCATGGTAAGTCTGATGGTGGAATGAAACTTTTTGTATCACTGTGTAGTTGTTTCAATGACTCCTCACATGGGTTCAGAGGAAGAAAATGTCATCAATATATCTGGTATTTAGTATTGGTTGGAGGTTCTGCGTAGAGAAGAAGTCTTGTTCAAATCTGCACATGAAAATGTTGGCATATTGGGGTGCAAATGTGGTCCTCAAGGCTGTTCCATGTTGAGTGTGTGAAGCTGGAAAAGCACAACAGGTCAGGTAGCATCCAAAGAGCAGGAGAGTAGATATTTCGGTGGCTTATGCTCGAAATGTCGATTCTCCCGTTCATCAGATGCTGCCTGACCTGCTGCGCTTTTCCAGCATCACACTCTCAATTCTGATCTCCAGAATCTGCAGTCTTCATTTCTCCATGGCTGTTTCATTGTCTGGATGACGAACTCGTGAAGGCATTGTGGGCGAGGACGAAGCAGATTAGTTGTAGGACGGTGCTTGGAGATTGGCAGTTGTTGGTGTGGAGTAGTGATGATGTTGCAGCGATGCCATGTTATGGGGGATACTGGTGTAGGGTGTCGAAATGTCCATTATGATGAGAAATATTTCTGGTTCGATTGGTTTGTGGGTGCCGAATTTCTATAAGCCTCGCGACAGAAGTTGGTGGTCCACTGTACATTCATAAATGGTTCATTCACAGAATGAGGCTAGCATCACTAGCTAGGCTGTATTTACTGTCCATTCCTAACTGCCAGAGAACATTAACCCCATATCAACGTGTCTGGAGTCACCAGAACAGGTAAGGATGGCAGACTTCCTTCCCTAAAAGACATTTGTGAACCAGATGGGTTTTTGGTGATAATCAGTAATGACTTTAGGCTAATGCTTTGTTTCTGGTTTTACTGAATTCTAATTTCAACACCTGCCATGTGCAAATCTTTAGCAAATGGGATCTAATCTGGGAAAGTGTGAGATTATCCATGTTTGCAGGAAGATGAGTTGGATTTAGTATTATGTAAACGGGAGAAAGCTGCAGCACACCAGGAGTTGGGGAGTGTTCCTCATGTTTGACTCTGAAAAAGCTAGTACAGATCATTGTCTTATAACGCGCGCTTCATCAACACAAATTCACTGTAATGCGATTGACGAATTGGGAACTGTTTCTACAGCGTGAACATTTAAAACGTGTGTTGGCTGTAACATGATTACAGCGGCAGCACTTTACATGCTGTTTCTAAAGTATGATTCTTCTATAGCGCGGGGTTGCACAAGAGCACAACCATTGGGTTACAGAACCCAGGGCCGGCATGTAATGGGAAAGGCAGACGGAATGCTGGCCTTTATTTCAAAGGGAGTGGAGTGTAAAAATAGAGAGGCCTTGCTAAAACTATACAAGGCCCAAGACAATCACAGCTGGAATACTGTGAACAGCTCTGATCTCCTTATCCATGGAAGGGTATACAGATAATGGAGGCAGCCCAGAGAAGGTGCACTCGGCCGATACTGGGATTTTCTTATGAGGAGAGGTTGAGTCGGTTGGATTTGCTTGTCCCTTCCAGAGAGCAATTAAGGGTCAACCATATCAATGTGGCTGTGAAATCATATACAGACCAGACCCGATAATGTTTCCTTCCAGAAGGGACTTTAATGAACCCATTGAATTTTTAAGATAATTTGATTTCTTTACGGTCACAATCAGTTGGATCTTCTGCAGCTTATAAATTACTCAGATATGAACTGGCTGCATTGTGTTCTTGCAGTTTGTGACGTCATCTGACTCATTGCACTGATGCATTCCAATTCACTGCCGGTCCCTCTGTCAGCTTCATCAACAGTAACGTCGCTGGGGTCAGTTGGACAAGTCCCAGTTAATGCTATGGGGACGAAGGTTGACATCCCATCCAAGGCAGCTGGTTACCTTTAAATTCAATGAATAATCCTGAAATTGAAAGCTTGTCTCAGTAATGGCGCCCTTGCAATTATTGACTGTCAATTGTAAAAACCCATTTTTTTTTCCTTTATTCATTCACGGGATGTGGGCATTGTTGAGTAGGCAACATTTATTGCCCAGAGGGGAGTTAAGAGTCAACCACATGGCTGTGGGTCTGGAGTCACATGTAGGCCAGACCTGGTAAGGATGGCAGTTTCCTTCCCTATAGGACATTAATGATCCAGATGGGTTTTTCCAACAATGGAATCATGGTCATCATTAGACTCTTTAATTCCTGATTTGGATGTGAACATAGGAGGTATATTTTGTAAGTTTGCAGACGACACCAAAATTGGAGGTACAGTGGACAGAGAAGAAGGTTGCCTCAGACTACAATGGGATCTTGATCAGATGGGCCAAGGAGTGGCAGATGGAGACTATTTTAGATAAATGTGAGGTGCTGCATTTTGGAAAGGCAAATCAGGGCACAACTTATACACTTAATGGTAAGATTCGGCGGAGTGTTGCTGAACAAACAGACCTTGGAGTGCAGGTTCATAGTTCCTTGAAAGTAGAGTATTAGGTAGATGGGATAGTGAAGAAGGCATTTAGTATTCTTGTCCTTATTGTCAGAGCATTGAGTATAGAATTTGGGAGGTCATGTTGCGGCTGTACAGGACATTGGTTAGGCCACTTTTGGAATATTGCATGCAATTTTGGTTTCCCTCCTACAGGAAGGATGTTGTGAAACTTGAAAGGGTTCAGAAAAGATTTACAAGGATGTTGCCAGGGCTGGTGAGTTTGAGCTACAGGGAGAGGCTGAATAAGCTTGGGCTATTTTCCCTGGAGCATCGGAGGCTGAGGGGTGACCTCATAGAGGTTTATAACATCATGAGGGGCATGGATAGGGTAAATAGACAAGGCCTTTTCCCTGGGGTAGGCAAGTCCAGAACTAGAGGGCATAGGTTTAGGGTGAGAGGGGTAAGATATAAAAGGGACCTAAGGGACAACATGTTCGCGCAAAGGGTGATGCATGTATGGAATGAGCTGCCAGAGGAAGTGGTGGTGGCTAATACTATTACAACATTTAAGAGGCATCTGGCTGGGTATATGAATAGGAAGGATTTAGAGGGATATGGGCCAAGTGCTGGCAGGTGGAACTAGATTGGGTTGGGATATCTGGTTGACATGGATGAGTTGGGCTGAAGGGTTTGTTTCCATGCTGTACATCTCCATGACTCTATGACTCTAAATAGCAAATGAATGAAGAGAAACTAAAATCTTTGTTTTGAATGCATCATTGCAACACCTAATTGAATGTTAAGACAATAAGACTCAGTGTGAGAATATTCGCTGTTATGGTTTCAGATGGTGTAATATATATTATTTGTGAGAATTCAAAATCTTAGAATTTGATTTAAGAAAACAGGCTATGTTTTTTGCAAACTTGGCTGGATGATTGGAGCCAAAGGATCTGATAAAAGCATGGAGTTGCCCTGGGAGCCCTCAACATTGACATTGTGTCCTGTGGCATTTCGTTGGTCAAACATGATTAAGGCAACCTCTTAATGATTATCATGTACCCCCTTCTGCACTTTGAATCAGTACTCCTCCATTTTGTAGCCCAATTAGAAGAAACACTGAGGCTAGCAAGGAAATAGAATGTACCCTGGGTGGGGGATTTCAAAGTCCATTACCAAGAGTGCCTTGGTAGCACTACCAGTATTGACCAAGCTTGTTGGGTCCTAAAGCTGCTAGGCTGGATCTGCAGCAGATGATCATGAATCCAAGCTCAAAGCATACTTGATATTATCCTCACCCATTGCAGAAGCACCTTTTCATGACAGTATCAGTAAGAATGACCACCCTTCAGTCCTTGTGGTGACAAAGTCTCATATTCCCTTTGAGAATACCCTCCGTTATGTTTTGTGTCATTAACAATGTGCTAAATGGGATAGATGTCAGAGATCTAGCAACATAAGTCAATGTGGGTCATCAGTAGCAGCAGAACCGTACTCAATGCAATCTGCAACCTTATGCCCTGGCATATCCTCCACTCTACCATTACCATCAAGCCATGGGATTGGTCCTAGTTCAAGGAAGGATGCAGGAGGACACACCTAAAGTTGAGGTGTCAACCTGATGAAGCAAAATCACAGATAGTTGTGCAGCAAACAGCATAAGCAGCAAGTGATTCTACGGCCAACAAACTGAATCTCAGTTCTGCAGTCCGGACCATGTGCAGTCATAAGTGTACCACTCAGTGATAGAGGAGGATCCACAAATATCCCCAAATTCAAAGCTGGAAAAGCACAGCGCATCAGTGCAACAGATAAATCTGAAACATTTGCTCCAATCTTCAGATAAAAGTGCCAAGTGGGTGACCCACCATTCATTCTCCACCGGTACCAAGTGTCCAAGATACCAGTCCGAAGCCAATTCATTTCACTCCAGGAGATAGCAAGTATCAGCTGAAGGCAATAGATACTGCAAGGCTGGGACAATAATGATTAGTACTGAAGACTTGAGCTCCAGAAATTGCCGCTACCCTAGCCTAGCTGTGAAAAATGTGGAAAATTGCCCAGGTAATTTATGTTGACAGAAAGCAGTAAAAGTCCAACCCAGCCAATTACCAACCCATCAGTCTACTCTCGATCATCAATAAAATGATTGAAGATGTCATCAAGCAGCACCTACTCAGCAATAACCTGCTGAGTGATGCCCAGTTTGGGTTCTGCCAAGGCCACTCAGCTCCTGACCTCATTACAGCCTTTGTTCAAACACAGATCTCCACTAAATGGTTACCAGCACTTCAAGAAGGCAGCTCACCACTGCTTTCTTAAGGGCAACTATGGATAGGCAGGAAATGTTAGCCTAGTCAACGACACCCACATCTAATGAATGAATAACAATCTTTTAAAACCTGGGATTCCCTGCTCTCTGATACACAATGGATTAGATTACTATTCTGAAAGGATTGACTGAATTTTTAAAAAGTCCTTCACATAAGTAACCAACACTCATATACAAACAACGAAGAAAATTTACAGCCCAGGAAAGAGGCCTTTCGGCCTTCCAAGCCTGAGCCGATCCAAATCCACTGTCTAAACCGAACGCCTAATTCCTGAGCATCTGTATCCCTCTGCTCCCCACCTCCTCATGCATCTGTCCAGATGCACCATAAATGAATCTACCATGCCTGCCTCCACTATCTCTGCTGGCAACGCGTTCCAGGCAATTTCCACCATCTGTGTAAAGTATTTTCTGTGTGTATCCCCCTTAAACTTTTCACCTCTCCCTTGAACGTGTGACCTCTCGTTATTGAATCCTTCACCCTGTGAAAAAGCTTGTCTCTATCCACCCTGTCTATACCTTTCATGATTTTGTAAACCTCAATCAGGTCCCCCCTCAATCTCCTTTTTTCAAATGAAAACAATCCTAACCTACTCAACCTCTCTTCATTGCTAGCACCTTCCATACCAGGCAACATTCTTGTAAACCTTCTCTGCACCCTCTCCAAAGCGTCCATATCCTTTTGGTAATGTGGCGACCAGAACTGTACACAGTATTCTAAATGCGGCCGAACCAAGTGTTGTACAATTTTAACATGACCTGCCAGCTCTTATACCACGTCCGATTAAGGCAAGCATACCATATGCCTTCTTGACCACTCTATCCACCTGTGCAGCCACCTTCAGGGTACAATGGACGTGAACTCCCAGATCTCTCCGTTCATCAACTTTTCCCAAGGTACTTCCGTTTACAGTATAGTTCACTCTAGAATTAGACTCCCCAAAATGAATCACCTCACATTTTCTTGGATTGAACTCCATCTGCCACTTCTCCACACAACTCTCCAATCTATCTATATTCTCCTGTATTTTTTGACAGTCCCCTATGCTTTCTGCTACTCCACCAATTTTCGTGTCATCTGCAAACTTACTGAGTTTTTTGAAGAAGTAACAAAGAGGATTGATGAGGGCAGAGTGGTAGATGTGATCTATATGGACTTCAGTAAGGTGTTCGACAAGGTTCCCCATGGGAGACTGCTTATCAAAGTTAGATCTCATGGAATACAGGAAGAACTAGCCATTTGGATACAGAACTGGCTCAAAGGTAGAAGACAGAGGGTGGTGGTGGAGGGTTGGTTTTCAGACTGGAGACCTGTGACCAGTGGAGTGCCACAAGATTTGGTGCTGGGTCCACTACTTTTCATTGTTTATATAAATGATTCGGATGTGAGCATAAGAGATATAGTTAGTAAGTTTGCAGATGACACCAAAATTGGAGGTAAAGTGGACAGCAAAGTGGGTTACCTCAGATTACAACAGGATCTTGATCAGATGGGCCAATGGGCTGAGAAGTGGCAAATGGAGTTTAATTTAGATAAATATGAGGTGCTGCATTTTAGGAAAGCAAATCTTAGCAGGACTTATACACTTAATGGTTAGGTCCTGGGGAGTGTTGCTGAACAAAGAGACCTTGGAGTGCAGGTTCATAGCTCCTTGAAAGTGGAGATACAGGTAGATAAGATAGTGAAGATGACATTTGGTATGCTTTCCTTTATTGGTCAGAGTATTGAGTACAGGAGTTGTGAGGTCATGTTGCAGCTGTACAGAACATTGGTTTGGTCATTGTTTGAATATTGCGTGCAATTTTGGTCTCCTTCCTATCGGAAAGATGTTGTGAAACTTGAAAGAGTTCAGAAAAGATTTACAAGGATGTTGCCAGGGTTGGAGGATTTCAGCTATAAGGAGAGGCTAAACAAGCTGGAGCTGTTTTACCTGGAGCATCGGAGGCTGAGGGGTGACGTTATAGAGGTTTATAAAATCATGAGGGACATGGATAGGGTAAATAGACAAAGTCTTTTCCCTGGGGGGGGGTTGAGTCCACAACTAGAGGGCATAGGTGTAGGATGAGAGGGGACCTGCGGGGAAATGTTTTCATGCAGAGGGTATCATGAGGGACATGGATAGGGTAAATAGACAAAGTCTTTTCCCTGGGGGGGGTTGAGTCCACAACTAGAGGGCATAGGTGTAGGATGAGAGGGGACCTGCGGGGAAATGTTTTCATGCAGAGGGTGGTATGTGCATGGAATGAACTGCCAGAGGAAGTAGTGGAGGCTAGTACAATTGCAACATTTAAAAGGCATTTGGATGGGTATATCAACTGGAAGCATTTGGTGGGATATGGGCTGGGTGCTGGCAGTTGGGACTAGATTGGGTTGGGATATTTGGTTGGCATAGACAAGTTGGACTGAAGGGTCTGTTTCCTTGCTGTACATCTCTATGACTCTATAACATTGCCCTCTTCCAGATCATTTATGTATATCACAAACAGCAGTGGCCCCAGCACTGACCCCTGTGGAACACCACTGGTCACCTTTCTCCATTTCGAGAAACCCCCTTCAACTACTACTCTCTGTCTCCTGTTGCTCAACCATTTCTTTATCCACCTAGCTAGAATACCCTGCACACCATGTGACTTCACTTTCTCCATTAGTTTACCATGGGGAACCTTATCAAACACCTTACTAAAGTCCATGTATGCGACATCTACAACCCTCCTCATCTATCAACTTGGTCACTTCCTCAAAGAACTCTATTAAGTTGGTAAGGCATGATCTCCCCTGCACAAAACCATGTTGCCTATCACTGATAAGCCCATTCTTTTCCAAATATAAATAGATTTTATCCCTCAGTACCTTCTCCAGCTACATTCCCACCACTGACGTCAGGCTCACTGGTCTGTAGTTACCTGGAATATTCCTACTACCTTTCTTGTACAGGGGGACAACATGAGTCACCCTACAAAGGGTAGCTACAAAGATATCTGTCAGAGCCCCAGCTATTTCCTCTCTCACCTCCCTCAGCAACCTGGGATAGATCCCATCCGGTCCTGGGGATTTGTCCACCTTAATAACCTCTAGTCTACCCAACTCATCTTCCCTCCTTACGTCAACGTGACCCAGAATAAACAAACTTCTATTTCTAATCTCAACATTCATCATGTCCCTCTCCTCAGTGAACACTGATGCAAAGTAATCATTGAGTGGACCAACCCTTTCTCTAGTTACCCTCTTACTTCTTATATATGAATAAAAAGGCCTTGGAATTCTCCTTAATACTGCTCACTAAAGTAATTTCATGGCTCCTTTCAACCCACTTGATTCCTTGCATAAGATTGGTCCTACTTTCCCGATATTCCTCCAACGCCCGTTCTGTTCTTAGCTGCCTGGACCTTATGAACACTTCCATTTACCTCTTGGCTAGTCGCATGATTTCTCCTGTCATCCACGGTTCACAAATCTTGCCTTTTATATCCCTTATTTTCAAAGGAACATGCCTATCTTGCACTATCTTCAACCAATCTTTGAAAACCTCATATGTATGGGGAGGTGATGGCCGAGTGATATTATCACTACGGTCAATTTAGAAGCCCAGCAAACGTTCTGGCAACCCAAACTCAAATCCCACCAGCAAATGGTGGAATTTGAATTCAATAAAAACATTCAGAATTAAGCATGTTGTGGTCCAGGCCAGACCCCCTCAAAACATTTCAAGAAAGTAGCCCGAACCCTATATTTGCTCATTGTTTTAAGCAGGTGTAGCATGGATATTCCAGGAGTGATGCAACTGGCCCAACCACTCACTTTTAAACAAAACAGAATTTATACACAGACCACTGAATGAAAGATGGGCAAAAGAGAACAGAAGTTAGAATAATGTAACCTGTCTGAAAACCCAATCGACTCAATCACAACTTAATGACGCTCTTCCAAATACTTGAAACATCCCCATAAACACCCCCTTGGCAAGAAAAGGTAAAATCAAACACGGGTTCTTACAGGAGAGATATCAGAGAGAGAGGATCAGCATGGAACTGTTTCTTTGACCAGCAACCTCAAAAGGACAGCTTGCTCAAACCAAACCAAACCCTGAACTGGAAGAACTGGCCACTCCCCTTTTATTCTGCTCGTGTTTTAAAAGAAAGACTTTTCTCAAGCAGACATATTGGAACCTCTGCCTTTACAACACCTTTGGAAAAAAAAAACAAGGAGCACATAACATTGTTAAAGGAGCAGCATCACACCTACCCCCACCCCTTAAAGAAAATGAACCATCAATATCCAAAGATGGTTTCATTTTAAGACTCCTTAATCTTATACTGTTAGTACTCTACATCACAAAAACGTTACTTTGACAATGACCATGAAAACATGCACTACTACATTCTATTTCAGTCTGTTTATTCCTGCCATGAGTTGCCTCTGTTTCTCATTCAAGTGTTGACAATGCATCAGCAATCACGCTTTCTCGTCCTGCCACATGCACAATTATCAAATTGAATGGCTGAAACAACAAGCTCCATTCAAACAGTCTGGAATTTTTGTCCTTAAATTTCTCCACAAATTCAAAGATTATGGTTAGTTTATATGATTGTCTCAGATTCATTATTGGTAACATAACATATTGTAATGCCAATACCAAACTCAATGTCTCCTACTCAACTGTTGAATATGTCTGCTGATGAATGTTCAATTTCCTGTACAAATATCCGATAGGTCTTCTCATCTTCTTATCATCTTCCCATAAGAGCACTGACACCCACATCACTCACATCGATAGCTATCTTGAATGAATTTGCATAATTATATGTGGCTAACATTGGGGCAATAGTTAAACCAGCTTTCAGGCTATCAAATGCCTTCTGACAGTCTGCTGTCCACTGAAACCTCTTGCCTTTCTTTAGTGGAGCAGCCACACTGCTAAAATTTGGTACTCTTTTTGTCAATGGTTTGGTAAACTCCCTAATTACCTTTGATGTTGCATTCCATGGGGCCCTTTATCCATGCCCAATAATATGGCCCGGGAAGGTGATTTGGGCTTTGGCAAATTCACTTTTAGCCAAGTTTATCACCAAGCCTACCTCCTGAAGTTGGTCGAACAATTCTGATAAATGTTGCAAATGTTCCTTCCGCGTGTGACTAAAAATCACCAGGACATCAATATAAACTACACAATTGGGTAATCCCGAAATGACCTTATTAGTTAGTCTTTGAAAAGTGGCTAGCGCATTTTTCATACCAAATGGCATGGTTTTAAATTGATACAGTCTATTTGGCGTTACGATAGCAGAAATTGCCTTCGCTCTTTCAGACAAAGGTGCCTGCCAGTTTCCTGTGAGCAAGTCCAACTCAGAAATGAAAGTTGCTTGTCCCACCTTTTCAACACACTCTTCCAAACATGGAGTCCGATATGAATCAGTCTTTGAAACTGCATTGACTTTGCGATAGTCCACACATAACCTTTGGATACCATCTGGTTTTGGCACCATTACTATGGGTGAGCTCAAGTCACTTTGATTATGTCGTCTTGAAGCATGCATTTAATTTCCTTTTGAGTCTCTGTGCCAACTTTATAGGGTTATGCCTATAAAGATGTTGCTTAATTAGGTTAGTATTTCCCAGCCGATTTCCACATATCTCCCCAATAACTCTTTCAGATCATTTTGATTTTCCGCTGGAAGGTAACTCAAAAATTTATCCCAATTTTTGACAATTTCCTCATTGTCCAATTTAATTTGAGGAATGTCCAATTCAGAATCCTGTAAACTTGGTTCTTCACTCTGTGTTGTAACTAATGGCACAGTCTCCTTTGGCTTTCCTTCCCTGTCAAAATACCTTTGAGCATACTCGCATGACACACACTGTGAGATTTCTTTCTGTCTGGAGTCCTTACCAAATAATTCACCTTACTCAATCTCTTTTCGACTTGATAAGGTCCACTAAACCTTGCTTTTAAAGGTTCACCTATCACTGGAAGTAATGCTAATACCTTATCTCAAATAGCAAAATTGCGAGTTTTTGATTTCTTCTATTTCATTGTCTGCTCTGATACTTTAAATGCTGTCTGGCCAACTCCCCCGCTCTGTTTAACCATTCCCTAAAATTTTATACATAGTCCAAATACATGGACTCTGAACTATGACTTAGCAATTTCTCCTAAATCAATTTTAGTGGTCCTCTCACTTTATGCCCAAAAACTATTTCAAATGGACTGAATTTGGTCAATTCATTTGGTGCATCTCTGATCGCAAAAAGTACAAATGGAATCCCTTTATCCCAATCATTTGGATAGTCTTGATTATAAGCCCTTAACATGGTCTTTAATTTCTAGCACTACCTGTGATTATGGATAGTACACAGCAGATTAGGTTAGATTCCCCTTGAACTGATTGTATCTCTGTGGGTAGTCCATATGTAGTGAAAAATTTGAGTAACTCCTCTACAATCCTTTTTAGCTGTGATATTGCACAATGGAATGGTCTCTGGAAATCTAGTGGACACATTCATTATTACTAACAAAATACTGATTCCCAGTTTTTGTTCTAGGTAGGGGTCCTACACAATCAATTAAGACGCTTGTAAAATGTTCCTCAAATGCAGGAATAGGTATTAAAGGTACGGGTTTTATTACTACTTGTGGTTTTTCATTTACCTGACATGTATGATATGCCTGGCAAAATTCAACTACTTCCTCGTGCAGTCCAGGCCAGTAAAAATGTTTTTGTATTTTAGCTTGAGTTTTTGTTATCCCTAAATGGCCTCCTACTGGTAGTTCATGTGCTACCCACAATACCTCCTTTTTATAACCCACTGGCATTACAACTTCATGAATTTCTGCCCATTTCTCATCTGCCTGAATAGGTGATGGTCTCCATTTCCTCATCAAGGCATCATTTTTAAGATAGTAGCACTCAGGGATACATTTGGATTCTTCTTCCTGTATCACTTAATATTGTAACCTCTTTGCCTGCTGCTCCTGGTCTATGCGAGTAAACGTTACCTTCGCAGGTAGATGGTTTAAGATCTGGCACCTCCTCCTTAACCAACCTCTGACCAGCTTGTACATTCTGGTGCAGCTTTCTAGCGTCCACTGTGCTTTCCATTACCACTCCACAAAAATCACTGACTTATCCTATTTTCCTACATCTGGCTTCCCAATGCTTTTCCTTACCCACCAACACTGTGACTTTATGTGGCCTACTTTATTACAGTGAAAACACTGGAGCTTTTTAATTTCTCTTTCCCCTTCAGGGGTTTCCGTTTTACCCTACGATAAGTTATCCTTACGATCTTCATCAAGATCTACGTTTCCCTTTTCACGTGAGGATTTCTCTTTTCTCTACTTTCTATCACTCACGGATTGAAATTGATGTTGGAAGTCAAACTTTAATTTATGGACCAACTCATGATAATCAGCCGTTTTGGCTGCTAAACTTGCCGGTTTAACTCTCTGTTCTTCCACATGAGTTCTCACTGCCTCAGGAAGTGAATCTTTGAACTCGTCCAAGATAATTGTCTCTCTCAGAGTGTCATAGGTTTGCTCTATTTCTAATGCCCTTATCCACAGAACAAAATTACTTTGTTTGATCCTTTCAAACTCAGTATAAGTTTGAGCAGGGTCCCTCCTTAGATTCCTGAAATGTTGTCTGTAGGCTTCAGGCACAAGCTCGCATGCACTTAAGATGGCCTTCTTCACCTTCTCATACACCCCTCATACACTATCCTCTGATAGTGATGCGAATACTTCACTAGCTCTACTTACAAGTTTTGTTTGGATCAACAAAACGCATATGGTCACTGGCCACTGCATTTGTTTCACAACCTTCTCAAATGAGATGAAAAAGGCTTCCACATCCTTCTCCATCAAATTTAGACAATACTTGAATATATTTAAAAAGATCCCCACCAAACATTTAGCTACCATGAGTTTGCTCATCCTCACTCTCTTCCTCACTAAGCTTACCTTCAGCCTTCATCTCCACCCTTTTAAGCTGACTCCCCTGTCTGAGTGCCAATTTCTGAAATTTAAACTCTCTCATTCTTCCTTTCTTCTCTCTCTCTTTCTCTGTCTTACTCTTTGTACCTCTTTTTCTTTTGCCTCTAACTGAAGCTGCTTCATTCTCAATTGAACTTTAGCCATCTCCAAAGATTCCAATGGCGTTTCCAGCAAATTTAAATGCTGATCTATTGCTGTAATTATCTCTCCTTTTCTTACAGATAAAGATAACTCCAACTCCAGCGTGACTGCTAACTACAGCAGCTTTGTCTTGTTTACCTTTTATAAAATCCCCAAAGTCACTTTGGAACAAAAGATGCTAACACCTACCACTCGCCCCCTTGGAGTCCAACAACCCTAATCCCAAATTGGACCTGTAGAACAGATCCTGCAAAGAGCCCCCCAATCTGTTATGGACCAGGCCAGACCCCTCAAAACATTTCAAGAAGGTAGTCCAGACCTTAACTTGTCTTAAGTTGTTTTAAGCAGGTTTAGAGTGGATATTGCAGCCTGCCAGTCACACAATTTTAAACAAAACAGAATTTATTTACAGACTACTAAATGTAACATGAACAAAAGAGAACCAAATTTAGAATAACTTAACCCATCTGAAAACCCAGTCAACTCTATCATAACTTAATGATGTTGTTCCAAATACTTACATTCCCATAACATTCCCTTGGCAAAAAAAAGACAAAATCAAACACAGGTTCTTACAGGAGAGAGATCACAGAGACTGAGAGAGGATTAGCATGGAGCTGTTTCTGTGATCAGCAGCTTCAAAATAGACTGCTTGCTAAAACCAAACCAAAACCCTGAACTGGGAGAGCTAGCCACTCTCATTGTACAAATGTTTTAAAAGAAAGACTTAAAAGCACTCTCAAATAGATATTTCCAGACATATCTGAACCTCTGCCTTTACAACCTCTTTTGAAAAAAAACAAGGACAACATAACCTTGTTAAAGGAGCAGCATTGTCACAAGTATCCACTGATGACCATGAAACTGTTGGCAATTGTCAGAAAAACCTGTCTGGTTCACTAATGTCCTTCAGGGAAGGAAATCTGCCATTCTCACCTAGTCTGGTCTACATGTAACTCCAGGCCCACAGCAATATGATTGACTCTCAACTGCCCTCAGAAATGGCCTAGCAAGTGCAGCTAGGGATGCGTAATAAATGCTGGCCAATGATTGACGTCCACTTTCCGTGAGTGTACAAATGAAAAGAAGAAAATAGAGCCATAGTGTTATAGAGATGTACAGCATAGAAACAGACCCTTCGGACAAACCCATCCATGCCTGTATTACCTGAGATCTAACCTTGCTAATCAGTCTCTCATGGGGAACCTTGTCAAATGCCTTACTGTAGTCCATATAGATCACATCTACCGCTCTGCCCTCATCAATCCTCTTTGTTATTTCCTCAAAAAGCTCAATCAAGTTTGTGAGACATGAGTTCCCATGCACAAAGCCATGTTGACTATCCCTAATCAGTCCTTGCCTTTCCAAATACATATACATCCTGTGACTCAGGATTCCCTCCAACAACTTGCCCACCACCGACGTCAGGCTCACTGGTCTATAGTTCCCTGGCTTGTCCTTACCCACCCTTCTTAAAAGTGGCACCATGTTAGCCAAAACATTAACTTTTTTAGATGCTGCAGTCTAGGCACATCACAACAGGCAAAAGTAAAGTTGCCAGAGTTCCAAAGAACCATTGGAGTGAGATGACAGATAATGGTTGAACCTGAAGGTTACCGCACTAACCACGACAAAGTCTGACGGAATTGTGGGTCAAACCGTAGCACACGGACTGCAACCATTCAAGAGGACAGCTCACCACTACCTTCTCAAAGGGCAACTTGGATGGGCAATAAATCAGTGAGCAGAAACCAAAAGACCTATCTACAAAATCACACCCTTCATCACACTTATCAGTTCACTGGTTTTCCAGAGCTCTCAGAGGAAAGTTTTAAATGCTGTAATTGTACCAGCCTCCACTCACCATCCTCACTGTTAAAAAGTTGCCCCTCGTTCTTTTTAAATCTTTTCCCTCTCACCTGAAACCTATGCCTTCTGGTTTTAGACTTCCCCTGACCCTAGAGAAAGGCTTGCATATTCATCCTACACATGCATAAAATCTATAAGGTTATTCCTCGTGTACTTATCTAAATGTCATTGTAAACATAACTGTAGCTGCATCCACGTAGATGTAGAGTAGATCAGCTAAGGAAGCCTGGCAGATTAGCAAATCCTGAAGGACACTAATGAACCAGCTGCTTACTCACAACAATACAAATGCTCTGAAGAGCCATTGGTATAATCCTGCCTCTGCACCAGGAGGCCCAGTTTCAAGTCCCACCTTCTCCTGTAAAATTGTCTGAACATGGTGATTGGAAAGGATCTACTATAGCTCCTGGTACCAGCATTATAGTTCTACATTTTTACCCACTCATTAAAAGGTAAGGTCACCAAAGTCGTACTGGACTATAGGACTGCTCATTAAGCCTATAGCTATCTTAGTTCAGATGATAGTTAAATGTCAATCACTGTGGTGTGAATCTGTAATCACATGGAGTCTTAGTTATAGAGTCATACAGCAGGGGAACAGACCCGTTGATCCAACCAGTCCATGCAGCTCATAATCCCAAACTAAACAAGTCCCACCTGATGATGGTGGTTTAATCTGAGGGTCACCACGCCTCAGGTGAGGGGAGAGATTGAGAAGGAGAGGCCTTCATGGTAGCCTCACCCGATATGGGAATTGAACCCACACGATTGGCATCACTCTGTATCGCAACCAACCATCCAGCTAACTGACCTCTTCTTTACACACAGTATATTTATCATTACATTCATGAGAATGAAAAGAACCTGCTTGTACTATTAATGGATCAAGCTTACTGTCTGAGTGACTTTCCTCAAACTATAAATATCGCCCCTCCCCAAAGAAATTTAATTTGTCCATTTTGGCACTGATTATGGGATCTTGCTCTGTGAAAAAATGGCTGCCATGGTGGCTGACAAAGCAAAAAGTGCATTTCAACATAATGGATTGTACACGCGGCTCTTTGACACGTTGCTGAGCGATGCAATCAAGTACTGTTTAAATACAAATCTTTCTAATAAAAAGCTGCAGATGCAGGAAATTTGAAACAAAAACAAAAACATCTGGAAGCACTCAGTGGGCACATTAAGCATCAATAGATCACACAGCTGATTATTATTTCAGGTAGAGATGGGATTGCTTTTTAAAAGGGGTGCTGGGACTGCCAGCTCTGCTTGGATGTGTTCCTGGAGGTTTCATCATATCATTTCCTGCCTCTTGTTCAAGTAAACAACCTTTAACCCCAGCTCCAATTCTTTTTTTAATATTTAGCTAATGAACTCCTGACTTTCTCGCAATGTTAATAATTAAGTTCCTGGAAAATACTGGACACAGCCTGAAGTGCAGTGTTGCGGTTCCCAAATCATGGGTCCAGTTCCTGTTAAACGTGCAAACAAGGAAGGAGAGTAGGCCACTCAGCCCTTTGAGCTTGCTTATAAAATGTGCACTTTATTGATTGTACTAAATGTCTCTACACTGCTTTAATTATTTTTTTTCTGTTGGCATTTAGGGTTGCATTAATTTTTATATGTTAAAATTGCATTGTAATGGGAAACGTTTGGGAAATGTTGATTATAGAGTGGTATGGAATAAATAGAAGACATTGATGGCTCGGTGATTAGCACTGCTGCCTCACAGCACCAGGGACCCAGGTTCGATTCCAGCCTTGGGTGACTGTCTGTGTGGAGTTTGTACTTTCTCCCCATGTCTGCGTGGGTTTCCTCCCACAGTTCAAAGGTTGCAGTTTGGATTGTCTGTGGGAAATTGCCCATGTCATGTAGGCTAGCCATGGGAAATGTGGGGTTGCAGGGATAGTGTGGGTCTGAGTAGGATGCTCTTTAGAGGGTCAGTGTGGACTCAATGGGCTGAATGGCCTGCTTCCATATTATTGGGATTCTATTACAGCTAAACAGCATTTTGAGAGGCCTGAAGGCTGCTAAATGCCTGATAAAAGAATATGATGCTGCATCTCTTGCTGGATCACAAAGCAATCTAAAACTCATTCACACTGAATCCAGGCCACAAAAACTGCAAAATTATTCACCACGGCTACAGAAATATTTACAAGTTAATTGTTAACTTTGGACACAGGAAAAAACTCAGGTTACCAACTCAAAAACCAGAAACTGAAACTTACAATAAATTATATTAAATATATTGAATTATACAACATGGAAACAGACCCTTCGGTCCAACCAGTCTGTGCTGACCACAGTCCCAAATTAAACTAGTCCCACCTGCCTGTATTTGGCCCAAATCCCGCCAAACCTTTCCTATTCATGTACTTATCCAAATGTCTTTTAAATGCTGTAATTGTACCCGCATCTAGCACTTCATGTGGCAGTTCGTTTCACACACTCTGTGTAAAAAAGTTGCCCCACTTTAAAAATATACCCTCTAGCCTTGAAATCCCCTCCTTAGGGAAAACACCTTCTATTCACCTTACCTATACCTGTCATGATTTTATAAACCTCTAGAACGTCACCCCTCTGAAAACAAAAAGAATGCTGGAAATCACAGCAGGTCAGGCAGCATCCACGGAGAGAGAGCAAGCTAATGTTTTGGGTCAAGATGACTCTTCAGTCACTTCTAAATCTCGTACACTCCAGTGAAAAATGTCCCAGCCTATCCAGCCTTTCTTTATTACTCAACTCCTCCACTCCCAGCAACATCTTGATAAATCTCTTCTGAACCCTCTCCAGCTTGATAATATCCTTCCTATAACAGGGAAACCAGAACTGGACACAGCACTCCAGAAGAACCCACAGCAATGTCCTATGCAACCTCAACACAACATAACATTATACACAAGTCCAACAGTTACATTTCACAGCAATTCATTTATTCTGTTTTTTATCATTCACTCATTGGCATTGCTGGCTGGACCAGATTTATTTTCAATCCTTAATTGCCTGTGAGAATGCAATAGTGAATTGTCCTCTTCATACAGATCTAGTCCATATGATATGGTGCTTTCATGATGCTGTGAAAGAGGGAGTTCCAGTAGTTTGACAATCAAAGGACAGTGACATAGCTCCACTGTCAAGGCAGTGCATGACATAGAAGGGAATTGGAAGTTGGTGGTGTTCCTATCTGTCTGCTGCCGTTGTTCTGCTTTAATGAAGTTGTGGCTTTGGAAGGATACAACTGCATTAAAATCAGTTCAGAAAAGATTCATTCAACTCTTTCTTGAGATAAGAAGGTTTTACAGATTGCGCCTATATCCACTGGAACTTGGATGAGTGAGAGGTGATCTTTTTGAAATATATAACATCCTGGGAGAACTTAACAGGCTGGATGCTGAGAGCATGTTTCCCCTCATAAGAGAGACTATAATTAATGGATAAAGTATATAAAAAAAGGTAGCCCATTATGAAAGAGAAGTGTAAAGGGAGTTGGCAGGGAAATAGAGTTATGAGGTCACATCTGATCAGCCGTGATCTTATCAAATGGTGCAACAGACTTAAGGGCTCAATGATCTACTCCCTCTCCTAACTCATATTTGTAAGTGTTGTTGAAGAAACCTTGGGGTACGTTAATGCAGTACTGCAATGAAACACTTATGCACAGAAAGCTAACACACAGGGCCAGCAGGTAATCAGGAAGGCTAATGGAATGCTGGTCCTTATTTCAAGAGGGTTGGCGTAGAAAGGTAGGAACTGTACAAGGTGCTGTGGAGACCATATCTGCTCAGTAAGCAATTTTGGTCTGCCTTATTTAAGGAAAGATATTATTTCATTGGAGACAGTTCAGAGAATGTTCACTTAGATGATTCCTGATATAGAGGGATTGTCTTATGAGCAAAGAATAAACAGGTTGGGATTCTATTCACTTCAGTTTACAAGAATGAGAGCTGATCATATTGAAACATATAGGATTCTTAAGGGGTTTGGCCGGGTTAATGCTGAAAGGATGTTTCCCTCCATGGGAGAGTTTAGGACCAGAGCATAGTCTCAGAATAAAGCGGGACCCAATTTAAGACTCAGATGGGGAGGAATTTCTTCTCTCAGAGGGTTGAGAGTCTTTGGAACTCCTGTACTGTGTGACAGATTCCTTCTGATGAAGAGTCGTCTAGACTGGAAATGTTAGCTTGCTCTCTCTCCATGGATGCTGCCTGACTCGATGTGATCTCCAGCATTTTTTTTGTTTTCAGTCCAGATTCCAACATCTGCAGTAATTGGTTCCTAGATAGATTCTTGATCAGTAGGGAAATCAAGGGTGGGGTGAAAGACCAGGAAAGTGGACACCAGGAATGTCAGATCAGCCATGATTGACGGGCCAAAAGGCCTACTCCTGCTCCTATTTCTTATGGTCTTATGATATTATGGAGAGGTGGTGGTATTGTTGTAATATCACTGGGCAAGCAATCCAGTCCGGGTAATGACATGGGTTTGAATCCCCGTCATGGTAAATGGTTAAAATTGAATCCAATAAAAGTCTCAAGCAAAAACCCAGTCTAATGGTGAAAAAGTAGCTGCTGTTTGCTATAAAACTGAAATTAGTCTATGAATGTCCTATGGCAATTGAAATTAGCTGCCCTTACCTGGTTTGGCCTACATGTGACTCCAGAGCCACCTCTGGACATTAAGGGATGAGTAATAAATGTTGGCCTAGCCAATGATGCACATATCCCATAACCAAATTTTTTTAAAAAACTTTTAGATGCTATTGCAAATGGTCAACAGTGAAGGAGTGGCTAAATGTTTAGGGTGCAATTAATTGAGTTGAAAACCACTTGAGTTGTTGGAGCTGTACCTGTCTCGGCAAGTAGGGAGTGTTCTATCATACTCCTGACTTGTGCCTTTTGTACACTCACAGGGGAAATCAGGAGACAAGTTACTCACTGCAGTAATTCCTAACCATTGACTCACTCTTCTAGACACAATTTGGATAATGGCATAAAAAAATCAGAATCCAAATGTACTAATGACAAACCATTAAGTGGCATTATACACAGTGGTAGACGATGGCCTAAAATTTCAAAGGAATACTGATAGATGAGACAAATAGGCATAGGGAGTTCAATGTAAGCATTGATTGATTTACAGAGGAACCTCGATTATCTGAACAAGATGGGCGGGCACTATTTTGTTTGGATAATTGATTATTCGGTTAATTGATTCAATGCCTCTCCTCTGGGGCTCGGAGTTTTCTGAAGGTTCCTTTTTCCTTGCTCCGCCTGCCTTGATCTCTCTCTTTGTCTCAGGGTTTGTTTCTGAGCAGACACACACTTGTGTGTAAGGGACCTGCAGCATTGCTGAAGCCTCCTCTCCACCCCCCAATCAGCTGGGGCTCGGAGTTTTCTGAAGGTTCCTTTTTCCTTGCTCCACCTGCCTTGCTCTCTCTCTTTGTCTCAGGGTTTGTTTCTGAGCAGACACACACTAGTGTGTAAGGGACCTGCAGCATTGCTGAAGCCTCCTCTCCACCCCCCAATCAGTTCAATGGGATTGACACAGCGAGCACTTGCTAAATCCGCTCCTCCCCCAAACCCCATCTCCAGGGAAAGTGTGGGGGGAGAGAGAGACAGAGAGAGAGAGGGCGGGCAGTCAGTCAATTGGAGATGGTTCCTAGACAACCATCAATGTCCTGGACGGTCCTTGGCAACATTTCAGTCAGCCAAATTTGTTTTTAATCATTATAAACAAAAGACGCGATTAATGTTGGAAACACCTCTTTGATGTAATGTTTCTACCGGGACCTTGAGATCTCCTTCGGATAATCCGAAATTTGGACAATTGATATTCGGATAATCGAGGTTCCTCTGTTTTTATTGTCACTTGTATCAATGTATAGTGAAAAGCTTTGTTTACGAGCAGTACAGGCAGATCATAGTAAGCAAGGATGTACAGAACAAAAAGACTTAGACGGAGGCATACAGGTTTCGTCACAGGACGTTCAAGAGAGATCAACGTTTGCAAGGTCAGCAATACTTGAAGCTAGACAGTCCATTCAATATTCGAATAACGGCCAGGAAGAAGGTGTCCCTGAACCTACCGGTACATGTGTTCAAGCTTCTGTATCTTTTGCCTGATGGAAGAGATGGTATGAGAGCATTACCAGGATGCGAAAGGTCTTTGATGATGTTGGCAGCTTTTCCATGGCAGCGAGCCGTAAAGGATAGATCAGGATACTTTCTAGATGTAATGAAGTTAAATACAGTGGGTATCCAAAGGGATTTTGTGGGGGGGGGATTCAGGCGTATAGACCTTTAAACTGTCACAAACAGGTGCGCAAAGTAATCAAGAAGGCTAACGAAATGCTAGCCTTTCTATCTGGAGGACTGCAAAAGTAATGCTGCAGTTCTCCAGAACCCTGGTTAGATCCCCCTTGAAGTAATGTGAGCAGTTCTGGGCACCACACCTTAGGGAGGATGTATTGGCCTTGGAGGGAATACAACGCAGGTTATAAGAATGATATCTGGACTACAGGGGTTATTAGCAGAGATTATTCACATTAGGCCTGTTTTCTTGAGAATTCAGAAGGTGAAGAGGTGATCTCATTGAAGCTTTCAAGATAAAAACAGGAAAAGGCAGGGTAGATAAAGAGAAACTATTTCTGCTGGTTGGGGATTCTGGAACTAGTGGCATAGTCTGAGAATTAGGGCTCGAACCTTCAGGAGCGATGTTAGGAAGCACTTCCACACACAAAGGTGGTAGATGTTTGGAACTCTATAATATAAGATGATCAGGGGAATAGATAGAGTAGACAGTCAGAGACTTTTTCCACGGGTACAACAGAGTGTTACAAGGGGACATAAATTTAAGGTGAAGGGTGGAAGGTATAGGGGGGATGTCAGGGGTGGGTTCTTTACCCAGAGAGTGGTGGGGGTATGGAATGCGCTGCCTGTGGGAGTGGCAGAGTCAGAATCATTGGTGACCTTTAAGCGGCAATTGGATAGGTACATGGATAGGTGCTTAAGCTCGGACAAATGTTCGGCACAACATCGTAGGCCGAAGGGCCTGTTCTGTGCTGTATTGTTCTATGTTCTAACTCTTTTCCACAGATGGTAGTTGAGGCTAGATCAGTTGTTCTTTAAAATAGATTTTGTTTTGTTAAACAAATATATGAAGAGATACGGGCCAAAGGCAGATATACAGAGTTAGGCCACAGATCAGCCATGATCTTATTGAATTGTGGAACAGGCCAAAGGGGCTGAATGGCCTGGCAGCATCTGTGGAGAGAAACAGAGTTAACGTCTTGGGATGCCACCTTCTGGTGAGGGGTCTGTTATAGAGTCACATAGCATGGAAACAGACCCTTCAGGACAACTTGTTTGGTTCTATTTGAACATTTATCCCACACCCTCTTGAAAGCTCCTTTTGAACTTACCTCTGCCTTACTCCCAGGTAGTGCTTTCCAGAGTCTGAGTGGTCACTGCTTTCACTCTGACCACCTCACATCTGCTCCATTTGCTAGATCGCTTTGAAACCATTTCACGATCCATTTATGAAGTGGAAAGAGTTTGAACCCCCTGTCCCATTTTGTCTGGCTGTCGGGATCCCTCATCTGGGAGGTCTCCTTCAATCTACGGCATTAGTCACCCAGCCAGCTATGTGTGTGCACACCCTCACAGAATTGCACATGTTGTCTGCTTTGTTGCCCACACAATGGAAAGGACTGCAAATGTCACCTGTGTAAGAGATAGGGCTGTGCATGTTGTCAGTGTTAGAGAGGGGACTGCACATGTAGTCTGCATAAAAGGGGTCTGTATATGTCACCTGTGTAAAGAATGGGATCACACACATCATTTGCATAAAAGCAGGACTGCACTCACTGCCTGTGTTAAGGATGAGACTGAGCTCCTTGCGTGCTTAAATGGTGTGCTGCGTGTTTGCTGTGTAAAGGGACAACTGTGCATATTGCCTGTATAAGGGGTGAGACTACACTTGTGCCTGTGTAAAGAGTGGGTCCGTATATCTTGCCTGCATGAAGGGTGAGACTGCATATATGTCTGTGTAAAGGGAAGACTGTGCATATTGCCTGCATAAGTGGTGGGACTGTGCATGTGCCTGTGTAAAGGGTGGGACCGTGCATCTTTTAGATTAGATTAGATTAGATTACAGTGTGGAAACAGGCCCTTCGGCCCAACAAGTCCACACCGACCCGCCGAAGCGAAACCCACCCATACCCCTACATTTACCCCTTACCTAACACTACGGGCAATTTAGTATGGCCAATTCACCTGACCCTGCACATCTTTGGACTGTGGGAGGAAACCGGAGCACCCGGAGGAAACCCACGCAGACACGGGGAGAACGTGCAAACTCCACACAGTCAGTCGCCTGAGGCGGGAATTGAACCCGGGTCTCTGGCGCTGTGAGGCAGCAGTGCTAACTGCTGTGCCATCTTGCCTGCATAAATGGTGGAATTGTGCGTGTGCCTTTGTAAGGGGAGGACTGTGCATATTGCCTGTGTAAAGGATGGGACTGCACATGTGCCTGTGTAAAGGGAGAACTGTACACCTTGTCTGCACAAAGGGTGGAACTGGATGTGTGCCTGTGTAACAGAAGGACTGTGCATATTGCATGCATAAGGGCGGGACCGTGCATCACACCTGCATAAAGGGTAGAACTGTGCGTGTGCCAGTGTAAAATGAGGACAGTGCATATTGCCTGCGTAAGTGTTGGTACTGCGCATGTCCCTGTGTAAAGGGAACTGCACATTTGAAGGGTGGGACTGCGCATGTGTTGGTGTAAAGGGCGGGATCGCGCACGTCGCCTGCATGCGTAATCGAGAGGGTGCACGTCACACGCGGGTGACGGCGGGAATGCGCATGTCGTCAGCATGAATGGTGGGGGCGCGCACGTTGCCTTACGAAGTAACGTGTGATCGAGACGTAAGTGGTAAGCGCGGGATTCGCCGGTCGCCCCGAGACACGCGCTGTGTGGTTGCTAAGGGAGCGGGAGGCCGGCCGTCTGCCTGCCCTCAGGAAGGAGCTGAGCATCAACAGCCCGTTCGGGATTGTTTGTTTATTCATTTAGTGATGATGTGAGGGGAGGCAGGAGTGGGGATAGTTAGGGTCCCGGAGTGATCCCGATCTGAACGGTAGGCCCGAGGCCCGCGGGGACGGTGAGGGGAGTGCAGTGAGGAGCAGGAGGATGGCCGTGAGGCGGCGGCGCCGCCGGACATGAGCCGCCTTCAGTCTCGGGAGTACAGGCCTATCGGAGAGGACAAGGAGCGGAGAGAGAGGGGACTGTCAGGCCGAGCCCGCAGCTGGCGCCCGGTCAGCGCTTCCCTTAACCCGCCGGCCCAGCCCAGCCCAGCCTAGCCTCCCCGGTAAGTACTCAGGGAGAGGGAGGAGGATATGGCGGGCTGGGATGAAGGGGCTAGTGGGAGAGGAAAGAGTTGGCGGGGGGGAGGGGATGATGGAGCTGTAGGATCACGGGAGAGAGGGGGGCACAAAGAAGAGGAGGGGTCTGTGGGGGGCCACGGAGAAGAGGAGGGGTCTGTGGGGGGCCACGGAGAAGAGGAGGGGTCTGTGGGGGGCCACGGAGAAGAGGAGGGGTCTGTGGGGGGCCACGGAGAAGAGGAGGGGTCTGTGGGGGGCCACGGAGAAGAGGAGGGGTCTGTGGGGGGCCACGGAGAAGAGGAGGGGTCTGTGGGGGGCCACGGAGAAGAGGAGGGGTCTGTGGGGGGCCACGGAGAAGAGGAGGGGTCTGTGGGGGGCCACGGAGAAGAGGAGGGGTCTGTGGGGGGCCACGGAGAAGAGGAGGGGTCTGTGGGGGGCCACGGAGAAGAGGAGGGGTCTGTGGGGGGCCACGGAGAAGAGGAGGGGTCTGTGGGGGGCCACGGAGAAGAGGAGGGGTCTGTGGGGGGCCACGGAGAAGAGGAGGGGTCTGTGGGGGGCCACGGAGAAGAGGAGGGGTCTGTGGGGGGCCACGGAGAAGAGGAGGGGTCTGTGGGGGGCCACGGAGAAGAGGAGGGGTCTGTGGGGGGCCACGGAGAAGAGGAGGGGTCTGTGGGGGGCCACGGAGAAGAGGAGGGGTCTGTGGGGGGCCACGGAGAAGAGGAGGGGTCTGTGGGGGGCCACGGAGAAGAGGAGGGGTCTGTGGGGGGCCACGGAGAAGAGGAGGGGTCTGTGGGGGGCCACGGAGAAGAGGAGGGGTCTGTGGGGGGCCACGGAGAAGAGGAGGGGTCTGTGGGGGGCCACGGAGAAGAGGAGGGGTCTGTGGGGGGCCACGGAGAAGAGGAGGGGTCTGTGGGGGGCCACGGAGAAGAGGAGGGGTCTGTGGGGGGCCACGGAGAAGAGGAGGGGTCTGTGGGGGGCCACGGGGCAGAGGAGGGATTTTGTGGAATAATAGGGGTCTGTGGGGGGCCACGCGGGAGAGAAGGGGGCTACGGTGAAGAGGAGGGAATGTGGGGATCACTGGGGCGAGGAGGAGGCCGTGGGAGATATTGCGGAAAAGAGTTTGGCGAAATGAAGGTGGGAGGGTGGTGCGTGTGAAATGGGGTCACAAGGCTGTGGGAGTTTTGATGCGATAAGATAGCTGTGGTTGGGGTGACAGAGGCGTGGCCCTGTTACGGTCGTGACAAAATGGGGTGACAAGAGGCAGGAGTGTAGGGTTGCAAGGGATAAGGAGGTGGAGATTAGCGAAGTGGCATCAGGATCAGTGTTGGGACATCAACAATTTACAATCTGTAACTAACTTGGTTTCAGGGCTTCTGAAAATTGTTGATGAGGCCAAAATGTGTAGGAGTGTAAATTTAAACAGGTTCTTGATCAGTAGGGCAATTGGTGTTATGTGGAAATGGCACAAAAGTGGATGTAAGGACTGCTTAATCAGCCATGATTCTAATAAATGGCCGGGGATGCCTGTGGGCCCAAATGTTCTGTTCCTCTTCAAAAGACCATAAGAAATAGAAAGACGATTTTTGAGTCAGCAGAGAGATATAAATGATTCAGTGAATGAAACTTTTGGCTAATGCAATTCAGTGTGGTAAAATAGGATATTGTCCACTTTTGTAAGAAGAATAGAGAAGCAGGACATTATTTAAATGGAGGGAGATTGGCATACTCAAGAGAGTGTCCTAATACTTGGATCAGATTAAGTTAGTATGTAGTTAGATGAACGATCAGAAAGGCATGTAGAATGTTGCTGTATATTGAAAGAGAATGAAATATAGAGGTAGGATGTTGTTCAGAGTCCTAGTGAGACCACAGCTGAAGGAGGGTACTGTCTCTCGTCTCCTGATATCAAGAATATACAGGTCTGGTTTCCGCAGTTTCAATTGCCTGCGGTTTACCACTGTTCGAACATACTACAGAGGAATCTCGATTATCCGAAGGACACGAATGGGGAGTATTCCGTTTGGTTAATTGAATGCCGGATAGTTTCACCAAGCATTGGTACTTTGCGATCTTGCCGGATAATCTAATGTTCGAATAATCAAATGCCGGATGAGTAGGGTTCCTCTGTATAGGTAACATTCCAGAACAAGGGACCAGAAGGTTGCTGGGAAGGTACGTTTCCCATTTAAATGAATGGGTTTGTACATATCTGCAGTTTTGGGCTTCCGCAGGCCTTGGAACGTATCCCTTGCAGGTACCGGGGGGACTACGGTAATTGCTTGTGAAGCACTTGAGGTTTACTCAGTGGGGAAAGTTATCTCATGAGAGACGAGGCCAAGGAAAGAACAGTACATAAATAAGGTGTAACAAGCATAGAGAATGCTAGAGATGCTCAGTACGTTTGGCAGCATCTTTGGAAAGGTTTTGAGTCTGGTATGACTTCAGAAGTGAAAAATAATGGGTCTCTTGCCTGTGAGGGATGTGATATTTGGTTTTCCAGTTGTTCTGTAATTTTTTTATTTGCTCCTGGGATATGGCGTCAGTTGCTATGCTAGCATTTATAGCTCATCCTTAACAGTCCACAGGGAAAGCTAGTGTGCTTCCAATTAAACCTGTTGGACTATAACCTGGTGTTGTGATTTTTAACTTAATAGGGAAATTCAGCAGCTTTCCTTCTCTAAAAGAGATTATACAGGGAGAATTAGCCAGTTGGATACAGAACTGGCTTGAAGGTAGAAGACAGAGCAGTGGTAAAGGGTTGCTTTTCAGACTGGGGGCCTGTGGCAGATGGAGTTTATTGTAGATAAATGTGAGGTGCGCGTGTTGGAAAGGCAAATCAAGTCAGGACTTATACACTTACGGTCTTTGGGAAGTGTTGCTTGGGGTGCAGGTTCATAGTTCCTTGAAAGTGGAGTCGCATGGATAGTGAAGTGAGTGGAATGGGCTGTCAGAGGAAGTGGTGGAGGCTGGTACAATGGCAACATTTAAAAGGCATCTGGATGGGTACGTAAATAGGAAGGGTTTAGAAGGATATGGGCCAATTGCTGACAAATGGGACTAGGTTAATTTAGAGTATCTGATCGGAATGGGCGAGTTGGACAGAAGGGTCATTTTCCATACATCTCTATGACTAATGAACCTGATGAATGTTTATGGCAAATACATGACCTTGCTCAACAATTGCATCTGGGTATAATGCGAAAGCATCAAAGCCAAGCAAAATTTAACTCTATGTACACTTAACAACCATATCCATTTGAGATCTCATTAGTTTTGTCACATGTTCAGCATTGCTTTCCATGATTCCCATGCACAATTTTTAAAAAATTTAACCTATTTTCTAATCAGCCTATTCAGAAATGTTACTATAAATCTTTGGAGCAGATGGGGCTGACCCCCAGACCCCTTGGACATTACCCCTGTACCACAAGAGGGTAAAGCAATATCTTTACAGATTAGGTTGGGATTCCATAAGCCATTTGTACAGAGTGTATTTTTAGTATGTACAGTAAAAGAAATTAGGTTCCATTCATGAGAGCAGTCTTCACAAGACAAACTGAATATATTGCAATTTATAATCACTGTTCTGGGGCATTTCTGGTCAAAAGTTTGTACTTTACAGTTTGTAAACTGGGGGAGGGCAGAACTGATGTTTTGATAATTGTAACTGCAGAGAAAAGCAAACTTTTCATATGACCTATGGGGCAGCGCATTGGCATAGTGGTTAGCACTGCTGCCTCACACCGCCAGGAACCTGATTTCACTTCTAACCTTGGATGACAGCGACAGGTTGAAGCAAATGGTACAGGTGCATTTAAGTTGTGTAATCAAATGTGGGAGAGCAGAAGAGAGGGTTATGATACTTTCAGATGAGGAAAGCTAGGAGGAGGCTGGATGGAGTGTTTGGGCTGAATGGCCTGCTGTGCCCTGTGTAGCTTATGGAGAGGGTTCAGAAAAGATTTACCAGAATGCTGCTGGGATTGGAGGGTTTGAGTTATAAAAATAGGCTGGGACTTTTTACACTGGAGCATGGAAAGTTGAGGGGGTGACCTTATACAGGTTTATAAAATAGGTGGGTTATGGATAAGGTGAATGGCAAGGGGATTTTCCCGAGGGTGAAGCATTCAAACTTGGGGGCATTATTTTTAAGGTGAAAGGAGAAAGTATTGAAAAGATCATGAGGGGCAACTTTTTTTTTACACAGAAAGTTGTTTGTGTGCGGAATGAACTACTAGAGAAAGTGGCGGATGAGGGTACAGTTACAACATGTAAAAGACATTTGGGTAAGTTCACGAGTAGGAAAGGTTTGGACGTAAATGGGCCAAATGCAGGCAAGTGAGACTAATCTAGTTTGGGAGCATAGACTGTTTGGATCTAAGGGTCCATTTCCATGTTCAGTGACTGTCTGTGTAGAGTTTGCATGTTCTCATGTCTGCACCCTGGTTTATGTCAAGTGCTCTGATTTCCTCTCACTGTCCAAAGATATGTAAATTAGGTGGATTGGCCATGTTAAATTGTGCCATAGTATCTACACGTGTGCAAGCTAGTGGTTTAACTATAATAAGTGCAGAATTACAGAGATGGTGCCAGGGGTGTTCTGGATCTGGATGGAATGCTATTTGGAGATTCAGTGCAGACTTGATGGGCCGAATGGCTTCTGTCCGAAGGGGTTCTGTGATGTCAGGACAATCTGAAAGTCCTCGCCAGAGGATTACTTTGAAATGCAGCATAAACATTGCAGCTAATTTGAGCCCACCGCATATGTAAATTAGCATATAATAGGATTAAAAGTTAATCTACATCTGGTGGTTAATAGGACACAGAAGATTTGTTCAAATTGTGACATGGGACCTCACTCATTTGAGCATCTTCTAAGTCTTGACCATGTGTATTGTTTTTATTTGTTAATTGCAGCATCTCTGATGTGCTGACGCTTGTGTGTCTGCATTAGAGACATTAGATAGCAATTAGAGGGAGGTATGCCTGACTGAGTGATCTCCTTGCTAATCTGAAATGTTGAGAGGAATTGTAGTGCCCTTCCTACATCCTGGCTGATGTGATTTAATTCAGTAAAGTCCAAGATGAGGCCTTGAGCTGCGTGCTTCAAATCATCACAAAGACTTAAAATTAATTTGTTTTGTGTGGATGTTCATTTCAAGGTTGTTACTGATAATTGGCGAAAATAAATCATGGAATTGAGGAAAGGGGGTGTACATTTAGGATTGAGATGAGAAATTTGTTTACTTCAAGGAGTTGTGTGTCTTTGGCATTCTCTACCACACGACGTTGTTAGTGTCACAGTGTTGGTATAGATGGATTTTTGTTGCATCAGAATTAAGGGAGAGAGAATTGTAGATATGGAATTGTAGTCCAAGATCAGCCATGCTTGTACTGAATGATGGACCAGGCCATGTGATCTACTCCTTGTATCTCTTGTACATGTATATTTTGTAAAGCCATTTACAAGTGGCCTGCCTCAAAATGCATATTAATGTATTACATATTCATGACATTAATTGTGCAATGGCTTCATAATATGTATGAATGTAGGTGAACAATAACTTTGTGAGATATATACAGATATGCTTGCAGGAGCAGTGTATTGAAACATGCAAGTCTCTTGGCTTGACTGCTTGCTCTGGAAATAATGTTCAAGGTGTGGATCAAGAAGTGGGAGCTCAAATGCATAAGAATCTCCCAAGTTATAAAGGCCAGTAGTATAGATAATAGATAATATAGTAGATACCAGTAGTATAGATAATAGTAGATACCAATGTACCATTAGGTGGTGCGATTGGCTTTTGATTGCCGTAGTAAAGCACTAGAAAAGCTATGTCAAGCTGAATGGTTGGCTCTCGGCAGTAAATTTCAGTGGGTTGGGAGTCGATGCAGTATTTTAAAATCTTAATTTCGCAAGTATTATGATGAAAATGTACAAGTGACCATATTGACCTTCATTGTCAGAGAATAGTTACTTTACTGGAGGAACATTTTATGTTGGGTCTCCAAGAATGTGCTCCAGATTACTCGGATATTCTTCGGACCTGGGTGGAATCATTGATTTGTATATATCTTGCATGTGTTCACCCACGTGGGGCTATAAATATTTCAGCAAAAGGGGTTACTTCCGTCAGTAGGAAGATTTTTGCTGACCTGCTTATGGCAACGATGGGATGGGGTGACCAGGGAGCTTCCTGCACAGTTGACAGACCTATCGGGGAATCTGTGGTAGAGGGACTGAATGTTTGGCAAGTGGTGTCAACCAGGGCTACTTTTCTTTGGTTCGTATCGGGCTTTGAGTTATTAAAAAGGCTGGGATTTTATTTTTCCCTGGAGCATAGGAGGTTTAGAAATGACCTGATAGAAGTTTATAAAATAATGAGAGGTATAGATAGAGTTAAAAAATGTGTTGCTGGAAAAGCGCAGCAGGTCAGACAGCATCCAAGGAGCAGGAGAATTGATGTTTCGGGCATAAGCCCTTCTTCAAGAAACGTCTATTCTCCTGCTTGGAAGCTGCCTGACCTGCTGCGCTTTTCCAGCAACACATTTTTCATCTCTGATCTCCAGCATCTGCAGTCCTCGCTTTCTCCGCATAGATAGAGTTAATACTAGTTGTCTTTTCCCTAGGATGGGGGATTTTAAGAGTAGGGGCATATTTTTAAGGTGAGAGGAGAGAGATTTAACAAAGACACGAATGGCAATTTTTTTTACAAAGAGGGTGGTATGTGTGTGGAATGAGCTTCCAGGTGAAGTGATGGATGTGTGGAAAATTACTGTGTTTAAAAGACATTTGGATAAGTGCATGAATAGGAAAGGTTTGGAGGGATATGGGCCAGGAGCAGGCAGATGGGACTGGTTTAGTTTGGGATTATGTTAGGCATAGACTGATTGGATTAAAGCATCTATTTCCATGCTGTATGATTCTATGGAGCTGTATTCATCCAGGCAAGCAGGGAGTATTCCACCAAACCTACGACTGGTGCCATGAGGACAGGTATTGAGGAGTTGATTGGAAGGAGGGAGGTGAAATTTACTTCAGGATTCCTAAACTCTGACCTGATCTTGTAGCCACAATATTTAAATGACTTGTCCACAATTGTTTCTGGTCAACAGTAAATCCCTGTGTTAGAGAGGGTTACAGTGTAGTCTCGTCAGTTTTGTGAAGCATTTAACTGCCCTTATCCAAGAATTCAGGTTTCTCCGAGGAGTGAAGCAAGGACAGACTGAATTTTGTTTTTCGGTTGGACTTTACTAAAGGAGATTTTGGAGAATTGGCTCGTTTCCACTCAACTTGGAGGGGATAGAATGGTCACTAAGGACTGTGGTTTTAAGAACTTTATTGGTGAATTTATTTTCCACGTGGGAGGATTCTTCAAATTCTGGTTACAGTAAAGGGCTAGTAATTTTTGTTATAATCACTGCATGTTGTGAGTCAATAACTTGTTTAAATACTGGCTGTTAAGAGTCTTATGAAAGCTGGCAATGCCATTGGTTATCGTGAAATGATAAAAGGAGGGAATGAGAATGTGTATCGGGTATGAGCAGGTAGGGAAAGAGTTAAGTTTTGAGTTTTGTGAAACGAGAGGTTCAGCTGAGCATGACTTAGATCAGATAACTTGCAGTTAACAATGGGGTGCTGGAAGCAAGGGTAATGGGTTAACAAGGTGGAAAAGCATTCATTATGTGGAGCCATTTAACTATATTAGAAGCATTCAGTGTGTAAAGTCAGTTTAACAAGGTGAAAAGTATTCATTATGTGAAGCCAATGTTAAGGTTAAGAAAATTCATTGTCACGGCAGATGGCTTAATCTCTACTGTTGATGCTCACTGATTGTAATGGTCACCGAATCAATATTTATGTTGCCTTATCTGGATGCTCTTCCCTGTAAAATGACTGTATAATTCATTAAGAAACTGCTATTCCAGAGAGGATCATGAACTCATGTCTCTGTACACATGGGCAATCATTCTCCCTCCCTCCAGGGCCCGGAGTAAAGATGTCTCTGAGCGTTTTGCTTCAACTGAGGGGAGAAATGGGGTGACAGGTTGACTAGAAGATATCGTGAGCAACTCCTGCAGAGATGTGCTGGTGCTGAGATGACTGACCTTTGAGCCCAAAATCACCATCTGAGCTAGATATGATTCACAGTGGAGAGTTTTCCTTGATTCCCACTGACTTCAGTTTTATGGGGCTCCTTGATGCTGCATTTGATCAAATGTGGCGTTGACATCAAGTTGTAGTCATATTCACCTTACACCTCTTAATTCAGGTCAGACAGTATGCTCTTTTCTCTAAGGTTTCTTTCAAAGACCATCCCCTTTTTTTTCCATTCATTCACGATATGATTGTCACTGGCTGGCCAGCATTAATTAGCCATCCCTAGTTACCCTTGAGAGGGTGGTGGTGAGTTTATTAAGCTTTGACTAGTATTGAAGATGGAATGAGTTTGTGAGGTATTAAAGGGGGCCAAAAGATTTGCCTGGAGTGGAGTTGGAGAAACTAATCTCATGTAATCAGTGTGCTTGTGGCTTCTAATTTCAGAGAACACACCAATGGGAAAATAATAAGGAAATGACCCCTTCGAAGCTATGAACTGTTTGTGATAAAAACCATAATTCTGTAAGTGTGTGGTGTGTGACTAGTAATGAAGCGCTATTCCCTTTTGTAGGCAATTAATACTTTAAACCAGAATTTAGTAAATATTGGCTTTAGTCATTTGATACAGTAAAATGTTTAAAAAGTGAAATCTTGATGTGTTATTCTTTCAGTGGTAAACTGAAAGTTCAAATTTCTCTTGAAGGTTATTGGTCTCTACAGAGATTATAATAATGTTCAATGCTAGAATTCCAATGTGCTTGTCTATCTGAACAACAAAAGAAAGCTAACCTTGTATCTTGTTAGGTTCTGGGTTTTCCATTAGAGTACCTGCTATATTAAACTTTTGAGCTGCCTTCCAACACCTCCCACTGGGATAATTGCCTGTAATTTTATTATTGTACCCTAGTCATAACTTAAACCATAGAGTATTTGTCCATCACTTCATTATAATAAGGTTTACCTTTCCAAAATAGTGACTTATTAAGCCATTTGCCATATCACTAAATTCAAGCTAATTCAAATGCCAAAATGACTCTTTTGTGTGGGGCTGTATTACATGATTACAGAGCTTAAATGTGCAAGTGTTTAGTCAGCACTGCATGACCTGTTCTGCCAGGCACATAGGACTGCAAGCATTGTGTATTTAATTACACAAAAGAAGGATTTATAGCGTCTTTGTGTGAGAGTGAGTAATGCTGTTGATAGCATAAGTTGGAAAAATCATGTCTGTGGAACTGTCCTATTGGCTTTATGACCTGAACAGTTGTACTATTGTCACAAATCTCTGGCACGTTTTTTAGCTGAAGTAAGTAATAATTACAGTTCCTTTTTTATGGAGCCAGTGCCTACAAAAACATTGATTTCAGCAGCTACTCCGTTTTTTTATTTCAGCGGTTTAGTATTCGCTTGTTCAGCATTATATACCTTTTTATGATCAACAGAAATTATGTTTTTCTTTTATTAATTTTTCTAACTTGATATTATTTGTCTGTAAATTGAAATACATAGAAAATCGATGGAATCGCAAAATAGATCTGAAGCATTCTTTTAAAAATCAAGTTATAAGAATGGGATTTGCCACTAATGCAATCATTTGATGATTTTGATTTTAATTCTTGTTGGCTGGGCTAGTATTTTGTTGCCCATCTCTGATTGCGTTTGAGAAAGTGGTGAACCTTGAACGTCTGCACTTGCATCTAGTGTATGCACACTGTTAGACTGTGTGGACACTGGAGGAATTAGTTCTAGGTCTTTAGTCCAGTTGCAATACTTATATATTTCCAAGTTAGAATAGTGTGTGGCTTGGAAGGGCACTTTGAGTTAGTGATGTTCCTATGCATCTTCTGAATTTTTCCATTGAAGTGGATATTGTGAATTGCAAAGAGTTTTTTTTTGAAGGAGGCTTGACGATTTGCTTCCTTCAACAATGCTTTCCAAACTTGTGATCTCTTCCACTGAGAAGGACAATGGCAGCAGATACATGGGTTACAAGTGTGCAGAAAAGTTGTTCCAACGTATTAGGGTGGATTTGGATCCTAAAAAATACCTGGTGCCTCATCGTGATTCTGAACACTGTCATTGACACACCAGCCATGGGGAAAGAATGCACTTAGGAATCCTGCAAGGTCATTTCATGGAAGATTCCAGTAAGATGATGTCACAGAAATTGATTGTTATTTGCTTCTATGCAAATATGAAGATCTGTCAGATAATTCATAGGTTAGTGCACAGATTTCCTCTCTGAGCCATGGCTCCTGTCAATATCACTCAGTTAAGTGCTGTCTAAAAAATGAGTTTTAGTTGATGTTTAGGTGTGAATTCATGATAGAAATGGTAATTCAGGAAATTCCACAGAACATTTAGTAGCATTTTACAAAAATACAATGCAGTATTATATATGAAAGACAATTTCTCAACGGTTTGTATCTGACCTCACTTGTTTTGTAGTGATCGTATCCCTAAGAGTTATGTGTCCTCTTGATTTCTGTGTTTACACACAATTGCCTACAAACAAGGACATGGTTGGTGAGTATTTTTAGTACAAAGTTGGAATCAATTTTTAATTTATCTATTCACTTCATTCTTAATTAACCTATCTTCAGAGACTAGGCTTTGCTGTCGAATGTGTGGAAGGATCAGAAAAATCTCCAAAATTGTAACTAGTTGCTCGGGAACCAACTGGACTTAATCTTATAGCTTCTTTAGGAGTAACTTGTATCCGTAACGTGGCTCACTCTACTGACTTAGCATCAGCTAACTTGAACCTTGAAAAAATGTACCAACCATCATTTTGGGTACTTTTAAAAAATTTATCCTTGAGATGTGAATGTCATCTTCAAGGCCCATCCCAAATTTGCCTCAAAGGTGGTGATACACTGCCGCCTTGAGCTGCTGCAGTCCACATCATGTAGATCTTGACCCTGAAAATTGGTGTGAATAAATTTGTTAGTTTAATCCCTTTGGATTATGGTAACATTGTTCTGCAATGTCAACTGTAGAGCCAGGTATGAGGTTTTCTGTTGTGTTTGAATTCTAAACAGAAACAAAGTTGCGAACAAATAGACCTTGGAATGCACGTTCATAAATCCTTGAAAGTGGAGTCGCAGGTAGATAGGATAGTAAAAAAGGCGTTTGGTATGCTTTCCTTTATTGGTCAGAGTATTGAGTACAGGAGTTGAAAGGTCATGTTGCGGCTGTACAGGATTTGAGCTGTAGGGAGAGGCTGAACAGGCTGGGGTTGTTTTCCCTGGAGTGTTAGAGGCTGAGGGCTGACCTTATAGAGGTTTATAAAATTATGAGGGGCATGGATAGGGTAAATAGACAAAGTCTTCCCTGGGGTTGGGGAGTCTAGAACTAGAGGGCATAGGTTTAGGGTGAGAGGGGAAAGATATAAAGGAGACCTAAGGGGCAACGTTTACACACAGATGGTGGTACGTGTATGAAATGAGCTGCCAGAGGAAGTGGTGGAGGTTGGTACAATTGCAACATTTAAGAGGCATTTGGATGGGTATATGAATAGGAAGGGTTTGGAGGGATATGGGCCGGCTGCTGGCAGGTGGGACTAAATTTCGTTGGGATATCTGGTTGGTATGGATGGGTTGGACCGAAGGTTCTGTTTCTATGCTGTACATCTGACTCTACAAAGAAAGGAGTTGCTTAGTGATATGTTATAAATATAACAACCTCTCCCAACTAAAGAGCTGATCGTTGGCTTCAGGAAGTAAGGAGGGGGGCACATCCCTACATCAGTGGAGCTGAAATAGAGATGGTTGAGAGTGTCAAGTTCTGAGGAGTGACAATTACCAACAATCTGTCCTGGACCACCCACGTTGATACGATGGTCACAAAAGCACAATAATACCTTAAGTTGCTTTATTGTTGTCATGTGGATCTAAGTACATTGAAAAGTTTTTAAAAGCCTTTTTAAAAAATGTACAGTGAAAAGTTTTGTTTGTGAGCAATACAGTCAGATCATACGAAACAAGGACATAGTCTGTTCTCCTATAATGTGATAGTTCCGTTCTTGTACATCTCTTGTTACAAGAAAATCGGGCAATAACCATGCCATTTAAACCAATGGAGCTGGAATCTCAATATAGCCAATTCAGATAAGGAAAGTTCATGTTCAGCAAGTTACAGCCTAAATTCTTCAATCTCTTTAAAACCAATGTATGTTGAAGAAACACGCATTGTAGTAGAACTGACTGTACAGATCGTATGGTGTTTAGATGGAGGTGGACAGGGTTACGAATACGCAGGAGGTCCACAAAAGCAAGGTTGGTGCTACTTTGAAATTAGAGAGGTCCATTTAGCAGTCTGATAATAGTGGGAGAAGCTGTTCTTTAACCTGTTGGTGCGAGTGTTCAAACTTCTGTATCTTCTGTCTGATGGAAGTAGTTAGAAGGGAGTATTACTTGGATGGGAGGGATCTTTGTTGTTGGCAGCCTTTCCACAACAAGTGTAAATTGAGTCCATGGATAGGAGGTTGGCTTCCTTGATGGTCTGGGTTGTGCACACAACTCTCTGTCGTTTTCTTACAGTCCTGGGCTGAGCAGTTGCCATACCAAACCGGGATGCATTCAGATAGAATGTTTTCTGTGATGCATCTGTAAAAGTTGATGAGGGTCCTTATGGGAATGCAGAATTTCCTTAGGCTCCTGAGGAAGAAGAGGTGTTATACCTTCTTGACTGTTGCATCTATATGGGAGTTACAAAAAAAATTGTTGGTTATTGTCACTCCTAGGAATTTAAAACACTCTTGACCCTCTTCCACCTCAGCTCCATTGGCTCAGGAGACTAAAGAAATTCAGCATGTCCATAAGGACCCTCATTGACCTTTTATAGATGCATCATAGAAAACATTCTATCTGGATGCATTCCGGTTTGGTATGGCAACTGCTCTGCCCAGGATTGTAAGAAACTACAGAGTGTTGTGAACACAGTCCAGTCCGGCACACAGGTCAACCTTCCATCTGTTGACTCCATCGACACTTCTTGCTGCTTCAAAGGCAACCAATATCTTCAAAGACCCCTCCCATCTCGATTGTAATCTCTTCTAACATCTTCCATCTGGCAGAAGATACAAAAGTTTAAATACATGTACCAACAGCTTCTTCCATGCTGTTATTAGACTAAATAAATTTCAAATCTAATGTTGATCTTGTTTTTTTGTACACCACTGTTGTAGTCCTAACTCTGTATTCCTTACTCTATTCTATCACCCTACGATCTGCCTGTACTGCGTGCAAAACAAAACATTTCATACTACCTCGGTACATGTGACAATAATAAACCAAAATTCTTGTAGAATTAGGGGACATGTTTACATTTCACTTTTAAGTGGTTTGAAACCCTCTTTGTCCTTGATATGTTGTGCATGGTTATGTATCAATCTTTTTTGATATAATTGCCTTTAGAAATATTGGAGTTGAGGGCTACGAGAAGCTGGCATGAAAGAAGAGTCGAGGCTGGGCCTTGATTTTATAGAATGTTGGGCAGGTTTGAGGGGACACATCTTCCTCTTGCTCATGTTTTGTATGTTCTTAGGAAGCCGTCATAGTTATAGTTGGTTTTGATTTTCTAGTATTGAATTGAATTATTGATGCCATTTTGAACACTTAAGATGAAACTACATTTTAAGAACATTGTCAGGAAGTTTGCAGTGCATTTTCATTTCACCACTTCTGAATACTTAAACATGAGTAGGCTGCATTTTAATTGTGGTATTCTTTCAGAGATTTCACTGTGTTTGTATTGAGGAAGTTATGCCATGTGGTTGGAGGGTTCCAAGGCACCGCCGCCTTGAACTGTCCTACCTGTCCATCTTCCTTCCCACCTATCTGCTCCAACCTCCCCTCCAAACTATTGCCATCAGTTCTTGCCTGTATCTGCAAATCATCTTCCCAGCTACCTTCCCACAGCCCTACTACCATCCTCCCATTTATCCCTCAATCCACTTCTGTTATTCGAGACCGCTCAGGGAATCCCTAATAGACTAGACCTGGAAGCCTTTCTTGGTTCGTCCTGGAGACCGTACTCTCTGGCTGTCTGAAATATAAAAATCTTACAGACAGTTTTGTTTAAATTATTATCTTTTATTTACCAATAGCATCAATGTTATGCTATAACATAGATACCTACAAGTCAGGCTTGAGCGAAGGTTAGCAGAGTAGCAGTGCCAGCTCTTACCCCTAAGAACTCGCCTCGGCTACTCCCCTTATCATTACACACAAGCTGTCTTTATACAGAAATTGGTATCAAAATTACAAAAATCCTCACATGTCTATAATCAGATAAGCAGCAATAAAATGGGCGGCACGGTGGCACAGTGGTTAGCACCTTATGCCTCACAGCGCCAGAGACCCGGGTTCAATTCCCGCCTCCGGCGACTGACTGTGTGGAGTTTGCAATTCTCCCCGTGTCTGCGTGGGTTTCCTCCGGTTTTCTCCCACAGTCCAAAGATGTGCAGGTCAGGTGAATTGGCCATGCTAAATTGCCCGTAGTATTAGGTAAGGGGTAGATGTAGGAGTATGGGTGGGTTGCGCTTCGGCAGGGCGGTGTGGACTTGTTGGGCCGAAGGGCCTGTTTCCACACTGTAAGTAATCTAATATAATCTAATCTAATCTAAAATGGCAAAAGTTTGTACAGGAAGAGAAACTAATTGCCAGGTCTGGGTGTGCTTGACTAATTAAGCTACAAACACATCCAAGTGGGAAACCGTGATCAAACCAGGCCAAAATGGCTAATTGCATTTAGCAATTAATAAGAGTAATAAGAGTCTTTATTTCTCTAAGGCTCAATTGTCCTTGACCACTCTCAGTTTTGCTATGTTTACTTCTATTGTTAAACACCCTGTCCTGAAAGAAATAGGGCAGAATATCAATAATTTTAGCTTTTGTGTTTGAACAATGAGTCTGCCATTTGGCTAGATAAGATTCCCTTTTTTAACAGTACATCATAACAAGAGACTCGTCTAAACTATGTGGGAAAAGGTCATGAGGTAACCTCGCTCAGCTATCACGCCTAATATCATTGTCCTACAAAATGCATTTTTCTTTTAAAATCCTCTTAGATTCTCAAAATGCAAATTAAATTCATAACATGCCCAGATCTTGAGCTCCAGGGAACAACACACAAACATTCAATCCAAGCCAAGCAAGTGTACACTCAAATCAGACCACAGTTAACCTTTCCACTAGCTTCCATCCTGTCTCTCCCTCTCTCTGTATCCCTTGAACCCTTAGGCCAGTGAATGTAATTTACAGAAGAATGTTTTCTTTCTCTCTCGCGTATCAACATCGTCCAACTTTATTACTATGTCAGTTTCGGCCTTTGTGTTTTCCTAGCTTGTAAGGGTAATGAGACATTCTCATTCCAGAATGGAAGCTCAATTCCCTAATCTTGACCATAAATTCAAATCTGCTCATTGTGGTATACATGAAAATGTATCAGGATTGTTCTGTTATGTGTATATTCCACTCAGTTTATTAAATTACAAGTGTTTTTCCTATTGAGTATGAGTCTATAATATAAACCAGAAATCCAGTTATCCGACATCCAACTGTGAAATATGCACAGCTTCTAGACCTCTGGGTTAAAAGGAAATACTGCCACCTATTACACAAGTGAACAAATGTTATCACCTTATTCACACCAATCCATTGACACGAGGAACAGATGTCGTTAATTCTTCTGAACAAGTGCTGCTCCCCTCCCTCTCTGTGCTCCACTGCTTTCCTGAATATCCTGAAGCAGATGTGTGAGGCTACAAGCTTTTTCATCTCCAACCCCACAATCCTGATAAACGGCTTATGCCTGAAATGTCAATTCTGCTGCTCCTCAGATGCACCTGCTGTGCTTTTTCAACTGCATGTTTGTTTTGTCAGTTATCTGTATGGGATTACTATCTGGAACTAGGATATATCAATAACACTTTAATCTTTTAAATTGTTTTATGTTGTTGTGGAAAAGAACATGAAGGGTGAAACTTTATTCATAGGTTCATGTTTCTGAGTTAGAGATCAGTTCAGTTCCAAGACTTGTCTCGCAGACTGGCTGTCCTAGTCATTTTTGTAAATAAACTTGAGCCAAGAATAAAAAAAAGTTAAGACTAGGGTGAATAGCTAGGAATTCAGGAATTTTCCAAATAGGAAGATTGGTATAGAACTAAAAACTAACATCTCCCTCGAATTCTGATGGCCTTCATCTTAAGGTCTTTGAGAAGTGGCTTTGGCATTGATATGTTGGTGTAGTTTTCCAATATTTCCTTTGTTCTGAAAAGGTTTCATCAGATGGAAAACTAGCAAGGATGACTCCTGTATAAATTAGAAGTATGGCAGGCACCAAACGGTCTGATTCACTTAGCATCTGCCATAGGTAAAATGCTGAAATCCTGTATTAAGGAGGTTAGAATGAGATATTCAAGAAGTCTCAATGCAATCTGATAGTCACTGTTTGTGAAAAGGAAATCATGTTTTTATTGGAATTTGAAGAACTAACAATGTGTCCTTGTCTGTGTTTGGAGAGAAAGAGAGATTCTTGATCAGTAGAGGATTTGAAGGGGAAAATAACAGGAAAATAGGTGTGAGGAATGTCCAATCGGTCATGCTCCTATTAAATAGCAGAGCAGGCTTGAGGGGCTGCATGGAATACGCCTATTCCTATCTTTTATCATATGGATGCAAAGGACCCTGCAGATGTGCTGCATTTCAAAGGGCATTTGACCAAGTACCACCACAAAGATTATGATGCAAAATATGAGCTCATGGAGTTGTAGATAATACAATGGGTTGGATAGAGGATTGATTAATTAACAAACTGTTTAGGCATGGGTCATTTTCAGATTGGCAAGATAAGCTAAGTAGGGATGTTTTACGACAAAAAAAGCTGGAAAGACAGCAATATTTTACTGAATTGTACACACCTGGTGAGGACACACCTGGGGTGGTGTATAGTTTGGTTGCCTCATTTAAGAAAGGCTATAAATGGAATTGAGATAATTCAGTGGAAGTTAATTTGACTGATGCCTGAGGTGGGGGTGTGATGAAGGCTAGCTTGTGATGAAAGTTTGGACAGACTGGGTCTCCAACCTTTGACGTTTGAGAGATGAACCTACTGAGACAATTTCCTGAGGAGATTTGACAAGGCAGAGAGTAAATGATGCTTACCCTTTTGAAGAGACTTAGGAGCACGATTTCAGTTTGATATGGAGATGATGAGAGAGTTTTGCTGTCAGAGTCCTATTATAATACTGTGTTATATGGTCTATGTTCAGGAATACTAGGACTGATTGTGTGTCTGGATGTTGCAAGTCTCTTATTTCCATGATCAGCACTCTGTGAACTGTGCTGTTTCAGGAGCACCTGAAAGCAAAATGAACCAGGAGGCACAGCAGAATTTTTCAGAAAGAAAGAAACATGAGGGAACAGCATTTCCCTGACAAAGGAAGTCAGGGACAGTGTAAAAGTAAAAGCATAATGTGGCAAAGGTTAATGTGAAGCCTTTTTAAAAACTGACGGAGGATAAATTGCAAACACTAAGTGGTGAGAGTATGAAATATGACAGTAAGCTAGCTAGTAATAAAGATTATAAGAGAATTTTTAGATGTCTAAGGGATATGAGAGAGGCAAGAGTGGACATTGGATCACTGGGACATGAGGCTGGAGAAGTAGTAATGGGGAACATAGAAATATTGGAGGGACTGAATAGGTAATGTTACAATCCAGGATAAACCCTCCTGCTTAATTTAAAACCAGCAACACAAAAATTTATCCTGTGTAGTAATCTGTAAAGTTTTGAGTGGCCAAGAACTAATTAAAGTAAAAATTAACAATTTTATTTCTTAAAGTATAATAGAGAATAATTAACTAACAACTGTTTACAATTCCTTACTCTAACCGATCTGTAAACTTCCCTTCTATATTACTAGTCTGATAAAACTCCCGATTACGATTTACAGGAAAATTCAAATTTTAAAGCCAGCCACTGGTCGAATCTTCTCTTTATCTTGGTTGGTAGATTGGCTCTCCAGGTCATTGTTGAGGTTTTTCTGTGCAAACATCTTCTCTGGACAAGTACCTATGAGTTCTGACTAGCAGTTTACAGCTGTTGTTCTGGTGGCAGTTTTTCTCGCAACTGTTCAATTTTCCCGGTCTTATACCCCAAAGCATCGACGTGTTGGCTTTTAAGATTGTCATAGAGTCATAGAGATGTACAGCATGGAAACAGACCCTTCGGTCCAACCTGTCCACGCCGACCAGATATCCCAACCCAATCTAGTCCCACTTGCCAGCACCCGGCCCATATCCCTCCAAACCCTTCTATTCACATACCCATCCAAATTGCCTCTTAAATATTGCAATTGTACCAGCCTCCACCACATCCGGTCCAACCTGTCCACGCCGACCAGATATCCCAACCCAATCTAGTCCCACTTGCCAGCATCCAGCCCATATCCCTCCGAACCCTTCTATTCACATACCCATCCAAATGCCTCTTAAATGTTGGAATTGTACCAGCCTCCACCACATTCTTGTAAATCTTTTCTGAACCCTTTCAAGTTTCACAACATCTCTCCGATAGGAAGGAGACCAGAATTGCACGCAATATTCCAACAGTGGCCTAACCAATGTCCTGTACAGCCGCAATATGACCTCCCTTTTGGTGTCATCTGCAAAGTTACTAACTATACCTCTTATGCTCGCATCCAAATCATTTATGTAAGTGACAAGAAGTAGAGGATCCTGCACCGATCCTTGAGGCTTACATTGTCAATATACTCAATTCAAACCTGATTGCAATTTGGTATTTTTGAGGGTATAATTTAAACTGATTGGCCTCAGTTGAATCTGTTTTGTTGTTTCCAGGCAACTAGCTACCCAGTAGCTGGAGCATGTTACATTGTGTCTTACTGAGAACACTTGGCGCTGTCACTGCTAGCTTTTACTCTCATCTTCATAAAACCTCCCCCCTTGAAAAAAAAAAGAACTGTCACAATGAAAAGATGGCTTTTTTTCTCTACTTTTTAAACACATTGCCCTAACATACAGATAATATTAATATGTCCACCTTAACTTCTTCCTGTGTGTGTGTGTATGTGTGTGTGTGTATACCATTAAATAAAGACAAATCTCACCTAAACTCTCAGTTAAATCCACAATAATGCTTCTGCAATTACATTCTTCTGACCCACAACATATATGATTTTTAAATTAAAAATCTGTGACATAAGACTCCAATGAAATAGTCTCACATTCTTGCCTTTAAAGAGTTCTAAGAATGTAAGCAGATTGTGGTCAGTGAACGCATCCATCTCCAACACATTGTTTGTGATATATACATTAAAATGTTGTAAGGCCAAACTCAGTAGTTCTTTTTTCGATTTGTAGAGTATTTCCTCTGGTGAATGTTGATCATCTTTGAAAAGTAGCCAACTGGCAGTTCAATCCCATCCTCATCTTCCTGTGGGAGTACAGCTCTAAATCCAATGTCACTATCATCGATGATTTTGAAAAGTTTGGTATAGCTAAAACTGGTTTGCTGGTTAATATGGCTTTCAAATGGTAGAATGTCTCCTGGAATTGTTCAATCCGTGAAACTTTGTGTTCCTCAGCAAATCAGTTAACGGTACCACTAAACTTCCTATAGAATCAGAGCACCTCTTTCTTCAAGGTTGGTCATGGAAATTCCTCGATAGCCTTCGTCTTTGCATTCTGTGAGGTCAACCTTCCATGACCGATGTTATGTCCCAAGAACATCACTTCTGCTTTAGAGAATTCCGTTTTATTTAGGATTATCATCAGTTTTGCTTCTCGTAGTTGTTCAAAGAGCTCCACCAAATGTACCATGTGATCTTTCCAGGACTTACTAAAGATCAGTGCATCGTCCAAATAGACTGGACAGTTTGTTAACCCAGCCACAACTCTGTTCATGAGTCTTTGGAATGTGGCGAGTGCGTTCTTCATTCCAAGGGCATCACTTTAAACTGATATAGCCCATTTGGGGTTACAAACGCAGAAGTACCTGCCATAACCACGCATTAATCCAACTTGGTGGTGTAACTGGCTTGTCTGACTTTCTCAGTACAGTCCTCCAATCTAGGAATTGGATATGAGTCAGATTTTATTGCGGCATTGACCTTCCGATAATACATGCAGAATCGCTGAGTCCCATCTGGTTTGGGAATTAATACGATCTGCAAACTCCACTCGCTCTGGCTTGGTTCGATGATGTCCTCGTCGAGCATGGCCTCCACCTTCTTCTGGACCTGTCTGGTTTTGAAATGTTTAAGCCAATAGGAGTGTTGTTTTATCGGAGCGGTATTTCCTTTTTTACATGAAATAGACAATAGCATTAGTCCTCCCCGTCTGATCCTTACGTATGTCCTTGTACTGCAGTAACAAATCTTCAACTGCGTTCTGTGCCCCTGAGACAGATAGCTTACTAACCTATCCAGTTCCTCAAGGACTTCATTTTTTAAATCTATTTTGAGGGTCATCAAAATCCACATCACCTGGATTTGATTCCTCACTCTGCGAGGTAGTAACTAACACCTGTTTCTCCAGTTCTTTATCTCTATAATACAGTTTCAGCATGTTTATGAGATACTTGATACCTTTTCTTCTAGCTGGCATCTTTACTAGATAGTTCACCTGACTCAACTTTTTCTCAATTTGATAGGGACCACTAAACCTGGCTTTGAAGGGATCTCTTATCATTGGTAACAGTGCTAGCATGTTATCCCCTCAGGAAAACGTCAGAGTCTCAGAGGTTTTATCTACAACTTACTTCATGCTACACTGCGCCCTCTTTAGATGCTGTTTAGCTAATACACTTACTCAATTTAGTTTCTCCCCCACCTCCGATACTTAATCTAAGTATGAGATCTCTGACTTTGGTGCTGTCAATTTTTCTTTTAATTAATTTCAAGGGCCTCTCAGTTCATGACCGAATATTAACTCAAAGGGAATGAACCGAGTAGACTCATTTGGGGCATCTTTAATGGCATGGGAATGGAATACCTTTATCCCAATCACTCTGGTTGTCCTGACAGTATGCTCTCAACATGGTCTTCAGGGTCTGATGCAACCTTTCTAAAGCTCCCTGGGATTCAGGATGATACGCACTAGACTTAAAGTGCTCTCTAACCTAAGCTATCCATAACCACATTAAACAATGTAGCAGTAAAATTAGATCCTTTGGTCTGACTGAATCTCTCTGGGTAGTCCATACTGCATGAAGAAAGCTACAAACTCACCTACCACCCTTTTTGCCTTGATGCTTCATAATGGAATTGTCTCTGGAAATCTGGTAGACACACCTATTATGATTAACAATTACTGGTTCCCACTTTTAGTTCTCGCGAGGGGACCTACACAATCCAATTATAATCCACAGGAAAGGTTCTTCAAATGTGGGAATTGGCAACAAAGGTGCTGATTTTATTACCGCCTGTGGTTTACCTACTATTTAGCATGTATAACACAAAGATAACTACATCCTTGTGTTTTGGAGGCCATTAAAAATGTTTTTGTACCTTAGCCTGAGTCTTTCGTACCCCTAGGTGACTTCCTACAGGTAGTTTGTGTTACCCGTAACACAACCTGTCTGTATGCTACCGGCAACACAGTCTGGTGCACTTTGGCCCATTCCTCCTCTGCACTAACCTGCCGTGGTCTCCGTTTCCGCCTTGGGATTCTACCTTTCAGATAATAACCATCTGGAATATTCTCTGCCTTGTTTTCATCTTTTTATCGTCTTGTATTGCTGTTGCAAGTCTCTTACTCTTTCAAGACCAAACACTTCTGTCTGACCCTCTTTTTTCCCCCCCCCCCCCTGTCTTTTCAGGTTTTTCCTGCACCATTGTGAAACAGGATGTCTGCTAACTGAACCTCAACTCCTTCATCTTTCTCTTCACTTTTCACCTTGTGTTGCCATTTTGATAGTGGGATCAAGTTACCAAATAGTCTAGAAAAATACCAGGATATTTTTTAAAACTCCTGAGTTTTTGGTTTTCTTGGGCTTCTGCAAAACAAGGGGTGTCACTCCCACCTTGGATCCTGCCAAATCATTCCCAAGAGTAAACTGAATTCTTGGAACTGACACACTGTCAATCACTCCCACTGTAACTTTCCCAGTCTTGAGTTGGCACTCCAACCTGATCTTACATAGGGAAAGGCTAAATTTCTGTCTGTCTATCCCACAAACTCCCACACTGTCAGGTAACGGATCAGAAAGAGTGCATATTCGCTCATCCCTTACTATCAACGACTGGTTAGATCCCTTATCTCTCAAAATTATAACTTATTGTCCTTCTCCCCCTGTTCTTTGAGTAAGCTTTACTCACAGAGGCAAATTCTTTGTAGAAATCAGGTACTAACTCCATACCCAGACCCTGCCTAGGCTGTGCACTCTTTGGCTCTTCTGGCGGTTAAAACACCTTTTCCTAGTGCCCTTCTGAAACCACTGGCACGATAATTTTCTATGTCCTTCTCCATTACAGTGAAAACACCTGAGGCCTTTTACCTCCTGTCCACTTTCTTGGGCTTCTTTTAACCAGTGGTAAATTCTTACCAGTGCTCTCCACTCTTGGTTTTGTAGTGTAAGATCTCCCCTTCTCCCAACTTCTATCCCTCACAGGCCGAAATTCTGGCTGGAAGCTTGTCTTATGCACCAACATGTACTCATCTGCTAATTCTGCTGCTCTTCTCACTTCTTGAACTTTGTTCCTCCACGTGAATTCTTCCCATCTCTGGAAGTGAGTTTTTAAACTCCTTCAGCAGAATAATATCTCTTAGAACCTCAAAGGTTTCAAAACACGCACCCATCAATCAAAATTGCTATGTTTAATTCTTTCGAACTCAACATAATTCTGACCTGGTTCCTTCTGTGTGTTTCTGAACTGCTGTCTAGATGCTTTAGTACCAATTCATAAGCACTTAAAATAGCCTGTTTAACCTCTTCATAATCTCTTGACCCCTCATCTGACAGTGCAGCAAATACCTCACTGGCTTTGCCTACTGGTTTAGTCTGAATTAGCATTCAGACTAACCCATAAAGCCTCAGGCCACTCCACCTGCCTAGCCAATTTTTCAAATGAAAGAAAGAAAGCTTCAACATCTTTCTCAACAAAATGTGGCAGAGTTTTGATTATATTTATATATATATATCACTGCCTTCTCTTGATTTTCATCATGTTGACTTGACTTTGCTGACTAAGTCGTAACTTCAAGTTCAAATTCTCTCTTTGTCTCTCCCTTTCTTCTCTCTCTTTGCTCAGCTAACAACCTCTCTTCTCTCTCTTCTCTCTCCCTCTCCCTTTATTCAGCATCTAAATAGGAGTGAGAGAGACAGGGTAGTTGTTATGAGGGACTTCAACTTTCCAAATATTGACTGGGAATGCTATAGTACAAGTACTATAGGTGGGTCAGTTTTTGTCCAGTGTGTGTGCAGGAAGGCTTCCTGACACAGTATGTAGACAGGCCAACAAGGGGGGAAGCCACATTAGATTTGGTACTGGGTAATGAGCCCGGCCAGGTGTTAGTTTTGGAAGTAGGTAATCACTTTGGTGATAGCGATCACAATTCTGTTATGTTTACTTTAGTGATTGAAAAGAATTACAGCTGGGGGAAAGGCAATTATGATGCGATTAGGCAAGATTTAGGAAGCATAGGATGGAGAAGGAAACCAGGGGATGAGCACATTAGAAATGTGGAGCTTATTCAAGGAAAAGCTCCTGTGTGTCCTAGATAAGTATGTACCTGTCAGGGAGGAAGCTGTAGAGCGCAGGAGCCGTGGTTTACAAAGGAAGTGGAATCTCTGGTCAAGAGGAAGAAGAAGGCTTATGTTAGGATGAGATGTGTATGCTCTGTTAGGGCACTTGAGGGTTACAAGGTAGCCAGGAAAGACCTAAAGAGAGAGCGCAGAAGAGCCAGGAGGAGACATGAGAAGTTGTTGGCGGATAGGATCAGGGTAAACCCTAAGGCTTTCTATAGGTATTTATGGAATAAAAGAATGACGAGAATGAGATTAGGGCCAGTCAAGGATAGTAGTGGGAAGTTGTGTGTGGAGTCAGAGGAGATAGGGGAAAGCACTAAATGAATATTTTTCAATAGTATTCACTCTAGAAAATGGCAATGTTGTCGAGGAGATTACTGAGATACAGGCTACTAGACTAGGTGTGATTGAGGTTCACAAGGAGGAGGTATTAGAAAGCCTGCAGTGTGTGAAAATAGATAAGTCCCCTGGGCCGGGTGGGATTTACCCTAACCTCCTCTGGGAAGCCAGGGAGGAGATTGCCGAGCCTTTGGCATTGATCTTTAAATCGTCATTGTCTACAGGAATAGTGCCAGAAGACTGGAGGATAGCAAATGTGGATCCCCTGTTCAAGAAGGGGAATAGAGACAATTATAGACCAGTGAGCCTTACTTCAGTTGTTGGTAAAAGTGTTGGAAAAGGTTATAAGAGAGAGGAGTTATAATCATCTAGAAAAGAATAATTTGATTATGGATAGTCAGCACAGTTTTGTGAAGGGTAGGTCGTGCCTCACAAACCTTAGAGTTCTTTGAGAAGGTGACCAAACAGGTAGGTGAGAGTAAACTGGTTGATGTAGTGTATATGAATTTCAGCAAGGCTTTGAAAAGGTTCCCCACAGTAGGCTATTGTGCAAAATGCGGAGGAATGGGATTATGGGAGATCTAGCAGTTTGGATCAGTAATTGGCTTGCTGAAAGAAGACAGAGGGTGGTGGTTGATGGGAAATGTTCATCCTGGAGTCCAGTTACTAGTGGTGTACCGCAAGGGTCGGTGTTGGGTCCACTGCTGTTCGTCATTTTTATGAACAACCTGGATGAGGGCGTAGAAGGGTAGGTTAGTAAATTTGTAGGCGACACTAAGGTTGAGTTGTGCGTAGTGACGAAGGATGTTGTAGGTTACAGAGAGACCTAGATCAGCTGCAGAGCTGGGCTGAGAGGTGGCAAATGGAGTTTAATGCGGACAAGTGTGAGGTGATTCACTTTGGTCGGAGTAACCAGAATGCAAAGTACTGGGCTAATAGTAAGATTCTTGGTAGTGTAAATAAGCTGAGAGGTCTCGGTGTCCAGGTGAACGTTGCCACCCAGGTTGACAGGTTTGTTAAGAAGGCATACAGTGTTTTAGCTTTTATTAATAGAGGGATTGAATTCCAGAACCATGAGGTTATGCTACAACTGTACAAAACTCTAGTGCGGCTACACTTGGAGTATTGTATACAGTTCTGGTCACCGCATTATAAGAAGGATGTGGAAGCTTTGGAAAGAGGAGATTTACTAGGATGTTGCCTGGTATGGAAGGAATGTCTTACGAGGAAAAGCTGAGGGATTGAGGCTGTTCTCATTAGACAGAAGAAGGTTGAGAGGTGACTTAATAGAGACATACAAGATAATCAGAGTGTTAGATAGGGTGGACAGGGAGAACCTTTTTCCAAGAATGGTGATGGCGAGCACGAGGAGACATAGCTTTAAATTGAGGGGTGATAGATGTCAGAGTATGGAAGGTAAGGGTATGGAATACTTTGCGTGCAACGGTAGTAGATTCGCCAACTTTAAGTGCATTTAAGTCATCATTGGACAAGCATATGGGCGTACGTTGAATATGTAGGTTAGATGCGCTTCAGATTGGAATGACAGATCGGCGCAACATCGAGGGCCGAAGGGCCTGTACTGCATTGTAATGTTCTGTGTTCTATAACTCCATTTTCCTTAATTGTAATAAGTTTTTCTACCTCCACTGTACTTGTCTGTTTCTCAGATACACCTAAGTGCTTGAGTAATTCCCTTACAATTTCAGCTTTACTTCTGTCCTTAGTTAAACCCAAACTTACTATTTGCTAATCCTAAAAGTAAGACGTTTTTTCTTTCCTTCTAAAGTTTCTTGGCAAATTTGAGAATTTCTTTCAAATCCCAGAACCTCTTTAGCAAATTTAAGAGCCATTTCTCTCTCTTTTTTAGTTTATTAACCACAAGGCACCAAAAGTAAACAAATTGCCTCACCAAAGTTTTATTTAAAGATCTAGGACACTGCAAGTGTTTAAATCTGCTATGATTTGTTGTACCCCCCAAATCTATTCAAATCTATCTAAACTAGTTCAAATCACGGACCCGAGCCCCCAAACTGTTATGACACAGTGTAAACTCTCCTGTTTAATTGAAAACCAGAAAAGATTTATCCTGTGCAATAATCTGTCAAATTTGAGTGGCCAAGAACTATTTAAAGTAGAAATTAACTATTTTATTTCTTAAAGTATAACAGAGAACAATTAGCTAACAACTGTTTACAATTCCTTACTCTAATCTATCTGTTACCTTCCCTTCTGTAATACTAGTCCGATAAATCTCCCAATTATGATTTACAGGAAAATTCAAATTTTAAAACCAGCCATCGGTCGAATCTTCTTTTTTATCTTGGTCAGTAGATTGGCTCTCCAGGTCAACGTTGAGGATTTTTTCTATGCAAAACTCCTTCTCTGGATAAGTACCTATGAGTTCTGACTAGCAGTTTACAGCTGTTGGCCTGCTGGCAGTTCTCCTCCCAACTATTCCGTTTTCCCCAGTCTTATACCCCAAAGCATCGAGGTGTTGGCTTTTGAGATTGTCAATATACTCACTTCAAATTTGGTATTTATTTGGGGTATAATTTAAACTGATTGGCCTTATTTGAATTTCCAGGCAACTAGCTACTCCTGCAGCTAGAGCACGTGTTATATTGTGTCTTATTGAGAACACTTGGTGCTGTCACTGCTAGCTTTTATTTCCTTAAAGGTATGGTGCACCCACATCTTCATAACAGTACTTTGCATCAATTTTCATAGTGGAACATACCATAATTTCGAGAGTCAGGTGGCAGAGGTGAATAACGTGGCCATCAGTATGGCGACTACTGAAGAAACTGAAAGGTGTGAAGGAGGATAAATCACCTAGGCCAGATGGACTACATCCCACAGTTCTGAAGGAGACTTCCTCAGCTATGTGAAGGCATCGGTGGTGATCTCTCAGGAATCGTTGGAGCCAGGGAGGGACTGGAAAATGGCTAATGTAACACCACTGAGCAAGTAAAGAGGGAGGTAGAAGATGAGAAACTTATAGGCCAGTTGGCCTGACCTGGATAAGATTTGAGAGTCCAGTGTTTAAGGATAAGATTATAGAGTAGGTAAGAGTGCTTGGAAAGATTGGGCAGAGTCGGCATGGCTTTGTCAGGAGAGGTCATACCTCATAAACCTGTGTGAATTCTTTTGAGGAGAGCCAGTGGGCATGATTGATTTGGAATGCCAGAAGGCCTTTGACAATGTGCTGCACAAGAGGCTGCTGAATAAGAGCCCATGTTAGAGCCAAGGTAATCGGTATGGATAGAGAATTGCTGACTGATAGAAGACAGAGTAGGGATGGAAAGATTTTTTTTCATGATGGCAGCAGGTGACAAGTGGAGTTCAGCAGTCAGTAAAACTTTGGATATGGAAGGCTCCTTTAGGGCCTTGGGTGGAGGCGAGGGAGGAGGTGTGGGCGCATGTTTTGCAATTCCTGCGGTGGCAGGGGAAGGTGCCAGGATGGGAGAGTGGGTTGTAGAGGGGCGTGGACCTGACCAGGTCGTACGGAGGGAACGGTCTTTGCGGAAGGCAGAAAGAGGTGGGGAGGGAAATATATCCCTGGTGGTGGGATCTTTTTGGAGGTGGCGGAAATGTCGGCGGATGATTTGGTTTATGCGAGCGTTGGTAGGGTGGAAGGTGAGCACCAGGGGCGTTCTATCCTTGTTACGGTTGGAGGGGTGGGGTCTGAGGGCGGAGGTGCGGGATGTGGACGAGATGCATTGGATCTTTAACCACGTGGGAAGGGAAATTGCGGTCTCTAAAGAAGGAGGCCATCTGGTGTGTTCTGTGGTGGAACTGGTCCTCCTGGGAGCAGATA
>NC_057716.1:102360636-102371893 GCF_004010195.1 Chiloscyllium plagiosum
ACTTCCAGCTCAGCACTGTCCCCATGACTTGTCTATCTTCTTTTCCACCTATCCACTCCACCCTCCTCCTTGACCTATCACCTTCATCCCCTCCCCCCACTCAGCTATTTTACTCTATGCTACTTTGTCCCCAATCCCACCCTCCTCTAGCTTATCTCTCCACCCTTCAGGCTCTCTGCCTATATTCCTGATGAAGGGCTTTTGCCCGAAACGTCAATTTTACTGCTCCTCGGCTGCTGCCTGAACTGTTGTGCTCTTCCAGCACCACTAATCCAGAATCTGGTTTCCAGCATCTGCAGTCATTGTTTTTACCCTGCACGTTTTTAGACCGTGGGAGGACCGGAGCACCCAGAGGAAACCCACACAGACATGGGGAGAACATGCAAACTCCACACAGAGTCGCCCAAGGCTGGAACCGATCCCGGGTCCCTGGCACTGAGACAGCAGTGCTAACCGCTGAGGCACCGTGCCAGAGGAGATTTACAAGAACGATCCTGGGGATGAACTGGGATTTAGAACGGTGACAGGATCTATTTGAAACTTACAGAATACTGAGATGTCTGGATGGAGCGGACGTGGAGAAGATGTTTCCACAAGTAGGAGTGACTTGGACCTGAGAACACAGTTAAATTGAAGGGATGACCCATTAGAACTGAAATGAGGAATTCCTTCAGCCAGTGTGTGGTTAATCTGTGGAACTTATTGCTGCAGAAGGGTGTGGAGATTTTTATTGAGTGAATTTAAGTTAGATAGGTTTTTGATTAGTGAGGAGCTCAATGGTTATGGGGAGAACGCAGAAAAATTGAATCGACAAACATATCAGCCATGATGGAATGGCAGAGCAGATTCAGTGGGCCAAATGGCCTAATTCTGCTCCTGTGTCTTAAGGAAACAAAGGCCTTCAAGACAAGATCATTTAGTAAGACATCCTTGTTCCCTGCAGTTGTATGTGGTCTAACTACCTGGTATGGCAACTGTAACTATCAAGATCGGAGACGGTTACAGAGAGTGGTGAACTCTGCCCGGACAATCACAAAGGCCAACCTCCTATCGATGGAATCCATTTACCAGGCCCGCTGTCGAGGAAAGGCCGGCAGCATTCTCAAAGATCCGTCCCACCCTGGCAATGTTTTTCTACAACTTCTACCATCAGGGAGAAGATATAGAAGCCTGAACACACACACAAGCCGGTTTTGAAACAGTTTCTACCCTACTGTTGTTAGAATACTGAATGGACTCTCAAACTCTTAACATTTGCCTGTACCTGCGTGCCTTTGCCGCTGTTTACCTATTATTTACTATCTGTGCTCCTTAACTCTGTGATCTGCTTGTATTGCTCACAAGACAAAGCTTTTCACTGTGCCTCGTTACACGTGACAATAAGTTCAATTCAATTCTTGGTGAGGCCACATGTGGAATATCATGTGCAGTTTTGGTGTCCTTATCTGGAGAAGGATGCTCTTGCTTTTGAGGCACAACTGCTAAGGATTATCAGAGATTCATCATTAGCAGCACTGATGTAGAGCAGTCATTGAATTGGTAAGGATGTATTCACTGGAATTCCTTTTTTAAAAAACATATTTGCTTGTGGACGTTGCTGACTGACCTGTCATCAGTTGCTGTTGAGGAGGTGGTGGTGATGAGCTACCTTTGTTGAATCTCTGCAGTCCACCTGCTGTGGGTTAATACATATTGCCCTTGGGATGGGAATTCTGGCTTGGAGGGGAACTTGCAAGGGGTGGTGTTCCCATGTATCTGCTGCCCTTGTCCTTCCTGATGGACGTGGTCATGGGTATGGAAGCTGCTGTCTAAGGATCTTTGAATTCCTGCAGTGCATCTTGTCGATAGTATGCACTGCTGCTACTGAGTGTTAGTGTTGGAGGGAATGGATACTTGTGGATGCAGTGCCAGGCAAGTGAAGTGTATTTCTTCACACTCCTAACTGGTGTCTTGTTGAGGGTGAACAGGCTTAGGAGAGTCAGGAGGTGAGTTGCACATGCAGTGTTCCTAGCCTCTGACCTACTCTTGTAGCCACTGTTTATGTGGCGAGTCCAGTTGAGCTTCTGGTCAATGGTAACACCCAGGATGTTGGTAATGGAGGGTTCAGTGATGGTAACACTGTTGAAAGTCAAGGGTTGGTGGTTAGATTGTCCCTTTATTGGAGATGGTCATTGCCTGGTGCAAATGTTACTTGTCACCTGTCAGCCAAAGCCTGAATATTGTCTAGATCTTGTTCCATTTGAACATTGAAGTTTAGAACAATTTGGAACAATTAAGGGGTCTTGTTGAAATCCATAAAATTCTAACAGGATAAGACAGTGTAAATGCAGGAAGGATGTTCCGAATGACCAGGGATGATAGAGTCTGTCACTTTGTAAGGACACAGGGTAAACCATTTTGGACTCAGAATTTCTTCCTTTGGAGCGGTGGACCTGTGGAATTTGCTACCACAGAGAACAGAGTTGAAACTTTATTGCTGGAACAGCACAGCAGGTCAGGCAGCATCCAGGGAACAGGAGATTCGACGTTTTGGGCACAAGCCCTTCTTCAGGAATGAGAACAGAGAACAGTCAGGGATAAAACAATGTAGTGCTGTTACATAAGTCCAAACAGCTCTTTGCCATCTTCTGTCTGGCCTCCTTCTCAAAGGAGGTGAAATGTCTTCCAACTCTTTTTGGTAGATTTTTAGTTAATTCAAATCCCTCTTGCGATTTGCAATCATCCTCCGAACTATTATCTCTGTAGCGATTGTAACAAAGTTAGTCAGGTGAACCTGATAGTATGAGTTCCTTGATTGGGGCTGTGAATCTGGTCCAGCAAGGGAGCCCTGACTGACACATGAAAACTGGACTGTCAAACATCCTGGTCACTCTGAGAGCTGGATCAGTGTGAAGGCCTGTCCATGGAAATAAAAGGTTGATTTGGTGATTGGATACTGGCCTCTATGGAGTTTTTCATGTTCTGATTTGTCTCTTTTGGAGTTCAAGTTTTCTCCATTCTGTTTCCATTGCTATTTTCATTCTTCTCATTTCTTTTATCTTTTTGTTTTCTTCCTGTTCCATTTTGCTTTTCCTCAAATTCAAGGGTATTCACTTACTGTTTTTCGTGAAATTCGAGTATCTTTTTCATTTTAACTTTTCTTAGCTAAATCCAGTTGTGAATGTCAATTTCATGTTTCTTGTCTTCTGATTTAAAATGTTCGACAGTCACTTTAAGATCTACTCCTTGTGAGATTGTTACCTTCAATTTATCTGCTAACTCTGTTCAACATTGATCACCAAAAACGTTTAGCAACATTCAAAGCTATTTTGAAAAACCATTCCTTTCAATAAACTTTACCACATGATTCTCTTTATATCCATTACCTGTTTGTTCAAAAGACAGACACAGGCCCCTTAAATTCAATAACTTTAAATCCCAATCTAGAGAAACCATTTATAATTCCAGCAGATGATTCTGCGGGAAAAGTCAAATCAAGGAGTGAAATCTGGCTTGATAAATCTTTTCTCTTTTTGGTTAGTGTGGTTGTCAGTCAGTGGAACATTGTCACAAATGCTGCAGATATTTTTTAACAACAGGACAGAAGTTTATTATTTAAATGAAGAAATAAAATATATGTAAATGTCGAAGAGTTCTGAAAAATCTAAGCGTACAGCAGCAAAACAAAGTTTTCACCCAATTTCACAACACCAATTTACAGATATTGTAACTCGGAGCAAGTAAGTCATGTCTTAACTCCTTGGGCTTCTATTTAATTGGTTCTTAACAGTTTCTTTGTCGAGAACTGTGGAGTCTATTCAGAGTCTTTTTGCCAGATCTTCCAGTAACTCTGAGAGCCTAAACTTGTTTAGTTCTAATAACTTGAAGATTCCTAACTAAACTCCTGGTTTAGAGATTTGACTAACTAAGCCATTCTACTGAGGTTACTGTGTTTTTTGAACTGTCCTATACTCCTGTAAGGACCCTGATTTGGTCTCCTCAAAAGTGCCCTAAAACCATTTGTGTTTTCTAAACTAAAATCATTCCTTAATTGTTCTAAGCCTAAAGCAAGCTGAGTGATACTCTGTTAGAAACAACCACTGTATAAATCCTTTTCTATTAACACACCAGAGAGCCATTTGCTTTCTGAACAATGTTAGATTAGGTTCAGATGAACTCTGATCTTTTAAAGAAAATCCTTTGTAAAAGTTACTTTTACCACATCCAAACATCAAAAATAATAACACCTTCCATCATGTAATTAGATGTTGATTAGAGATTTCAAAGGTCAACCAGATCAGTTCAAGGATCAAATTCTGTTTTAGTCAGGGAGCAAGTCAGCAAAAGTGATTCACTGATGTTTAGAAGCAGAAGGTTTCTCTGTTTAGATTGCCTTGATATCCAAGTATTTGGATGCAGCGGCAAGAGGCTTTAGGCAGCCATGGCGCTATGATCAGCAGTCTTGAGTCACTTAAGACTTGGCAGAAGTTCTGAGGAGAAGAGAAGAAGACAATGTCATGTTAGTAATAGCTGTGGCTCAGAAGGCCTGTGAGCTATTGATAATTAAATGAAGTTGATTGTGGAGGTAAAGGAGACCCACCAGCAGTATTTTCTTGGTGCAGCTAAGAAATATTGGAGCTTCGAGTAATCCATTAGTAGTGCCAGCTGAGAGAAGCTATCTGTTAGCAAAATAATGGATTTGCACCTGTGTATAAAAGTACTGGTGTATAGAGTCAGGAATCCAGTGAAACACATCTAGAGAAGAGATTAATTAGCTGAATGGAGAATCATTAAGGCTGTCTGTGACAGTATGGCTTTTGAAAGAATTCTGAAGCTAATGTTCAAAAGTGAAGAATTAGAAACTCCACTTGGAGGCAAATTTAAAAGGCATCTGGATGTGGGGGAGAGGTGGTTACGAAGAGTTCTGTCAGATCTGTCTTGATCACATTTGCTATTTATTGCACTCTTTGGGGTGTTTGTTAATTCTTATTTATCTCATTAATTCTGAGTGTTAGGTTAGAATTTGTATGCATGTTGTAGATCATCTAATCTTAATCAAACAGTAAATTTGATTCTTGTTAAAAATAACAGGGCATCCTGAAGTACTTTATGCTAAAGTACTTTTGAAGTTATTATAACATAGGAAACACCACTATCAATTTGTGAGTTCAATTTGTGCTTGGTGAGCTCCTACAAACATAGCATGTGTTTATTTTAAAGCTGAGAGAACTGACAGGCTTCAATTTTAATATTTCATCCAAATGACTGTCAGTCTCAGAATAAGACGCAAACCTAGAATCTTCTGACCCCGAGTCACACTTGCTATCCTCAGACCAATACCCTTATTTTAATATTCCCTCTTATAGTCCAGAACTTAGAACCCCTTGGTTCTAGTCTAGGCAATAAATTTGATTGGTCTTAGCATTGCTCCCAAAGGTTGATGCCATGGATATTTGTTCCATTGGACAAATCAAAGAAGTGTATGGAACTATGCCCACTAAAAGTATCTCTAGATTGACTATTGGGATTTCATTAATTTCTTTACAAGTAGGCAGAGCAGGAGTAGTTTATATAGCTTGTTGGGCCTGCTCTGCCATTTGATTCAGTCATGGCTGGTCTTTGTTTTGAGCTCCACTTTCTGACCTGCTTCCCATATCTTTTAATTTCCTGAAGCCAAAAATCATTGTACTGTATTTCAGTCTTAAATATATTTTGTGATTTGTCATTATGAATATGATCAGAATACCAAATAACACCCTTGCAGTTTTTTGACTCCTTGACTTAATTTGATCTCTCTCATTAAATGTCATAGTTAGTAACTTTGCAAACTTTGTGTATTCTGTTGTCCTGATGTGGAAATTGCTTGTATTTTTAAATATGCTATTTAGTTTTCAAAACAGTTTTGTTTCTTTTTCCAGGTTCAGCGAAAATGATTATTTCATACTGGTTGTTCTGTTGTGCAGCTTCTCTTGAGTTTGCCTGTGTTGTGAATGAAATGGCAGTTCATGGCTGCATCCAAGACTGAGGAGTGTTCTATAGACCCCAGTGGCAAAAACAAAGCTTCACTCAACCCTAGTCCAAAATCTTTTTTTTATGGTCAACCACAGGAGAGTAGACCAGCTTATTCTGTTTCCCAGCATCCACTATGGGAATGGGATGGCTATAATGTGATTGTACCCGTAAGGAAACAGAATACTTGTTCAGGAACGTCTCAGAATGTTGCAAGTCACCCTTATCCTTCTCTACCAGGAGGTAATGGCAAATCAGTAACATTGAGTTCGCACACAGGTTTTCGTTCAAATGTTTTGATCAGTCCTTTTGAAAACTCACCTCTTCATGATCGAATTGGCCATGGATGCAGATCTTATCAGAGACTTGAGTCCCTGGGTTCACGGTTTAATGGACTAGGAAGTAGAACTACATCAAGTTCAGCAAACATTAACAACTTTATCCCCTCAATCCCCTCGAGAGCAATCTCTTGTGAAAATTTAATGAAACCCAATGGTGCCATTACCCCAATTTCACAGCATTATGGTTCTCATAGTGCTGGTTATGAACCTCTGCTCTTGGGCAGAAATGGCCCCAATCATGCAGGTAAACCTACCTCACTATTTTGCAAACCTTTACTGAACACAAATGCGTTCATGAGACCCACCAGTGCCAAAGTGCCTACACTTCAGAAATGTGAAAAGAATGCCAAGACTTTTAATGGAAGTAATGAATTTGGAGACTCAGAAAATGCAGCAAAGCACAATGGTAGCAATGCTAGGGCTATCTCTGGAAGTGCTGTTCATGTTAACACAGACCTTAAGTTTGATCGACCTTTACATCAGAGTGAACATTCCCATGGTAACTTGAAGAGTGCTATCAAGCTAACCAAAAGTAATGCTGGGGATCCAGAGCTTAAGTTTACAGAAGCTATAAGAAGGTTGTCAGAAGACCGCACCCCGAAGAATCATGTGATTGAACGGTGTGTAACATTTTCAAAAGAAACTGAAGGCTTAGCTTCTCAAGGCGTTCATTTTCAGAATGGCCCCTTCAGCAGTGCTGCAGGATTATTGAAAAAAACTGTGCCAAATCTCATTCAGGAGAGAAATAATTTCCAAACAGTCTTAAAAGCTGAGCGAAGTTGTACCAATGTTAACTTGGAGCCTGCAGCTAAAGAGAACTGTGCAAGTAAAGATAATCTAATTGCTCGTACCAACAAAACAGCTGTTGGTATTTTATCCACCAATGTGCACATCCAGAATAGTAGCCCAGTCAGTTTTGCAGCATCCCCGGACTTTCATCATGAGGCTGACCAAAGCAAGAAGTTGATCTCTGTTTCTTCCTCTAAGACAAACGCTGGCTCAGTCACGCTACAGATTGCTGCCATGCAACTCAAGTGTGCAAAAAAGGTTGAAAAAACTGTGGAAAAGCCGAAGAATGATGCAGGTCCTCAAGACTCTGAGTAAGTATCCTTACAGTATTTCCCAACTTATTACATTGCTAATGTTCCATTAAATATTTAAGTCAACCTGTTGCAAAGAAGTGATTAACATATAAAAATGTGGCTGTGGATGCAATATGTTATGATTTGATGAATAGCCTATCTGCATTGGGTTGATGAGTCTGATTGTTTTTTGCTTAGTTCTCACACCACTCGAGATGCTAGCATATTTCAAAACGCTTGGCTGTATTTCTTGATCTTTATTGCAAAGGAGTTGGAGTTTGAAAATAGGAAGGTCTTATTTGAGACAGTGCTAGGAATACTGTGTATAGTTTGCTTTCTCCTAGTTAAGAAAACATTACTGACATTAGAGACGGTTCAAAAGAGCAAGATTGATTTTGAGATAAAAGGGGTTGCCTTTTCAGGAATGGATAATCAGATTACACCTTTATTCGTTAGAGTTCAGAAGTAGGATAATATTATTGAAACACCAGAAGATGGGACGGTCTTCATTTGAACTGTGCTGGGACCAGAGTCCTAGCGAATCGTGTAGCCGGGGCCGTGGACAGCTTTAAACTAAATAGGGAGAGGGGGAGGGTTCAGTTGTGTGGGAAATTAGAAAACCCGATGAAAGGAGGAGGTGCAAGTGCAGAACTCAGGAGGGGTTATTAAAATCTCCAGTGCAGACACAAATAGGACAGAGTAATTGGAAAGGGTTAGCATTCAAACTTCAAGCACACTGGGCAAACAAATGACAATGAGAAAAGGGACGGTTAATGCAGGATTGAAGGTGTTGTGTCTGAGTGCATACCGTATAATGAATAAGATAAATGAGCTTGTGGTGCAAATCAAAAATGGCAGGTATAACGTGGTGGGCATCACAGATGTGGCTGCAGGGTGATCAGGATTGGGAGCTGAATATTCAAGGATATACATCTTATCGAAAAGATAGGCAGGCGGGCAGAGGAGGTCGGGTTGTCTTATTAGTAAGAAATGAAATTTAATTAATAGTAAGAAATGAAGTAGGGTGAGATGGTGTAGAATCTGTGCAGGTAGAATTAAGGAAACAGGTTTTTTTTTGGTTTTAAAAAAAAAACCATAGCTGGAGTTACCTACACTCCAAACAGTAATCAAGAGCTGGGGCACAAAATGCACCAAGAGATAGAAGAGTAAGAAAGGCAAAGTTACAATGATCATGGGGGTTTTCAATATGTAGGTGGACTGGGAAATTCAGGTTGGTAGTGAATTGCAAGAAAAACAATTTGAGTGTCTGAGATGGCTGTTTGGAGCAGCTTGTGGTGGAACTCACTAGGGAACAGGCAATACTGGATTTAGTGTTGTGCAATGAGGCACATTTGATAAGGGAGCTTAAGGTGAAGGAAGCTTTGGAGGCAGTGATCATAATATGATTGAATTTTACTCTGCAATTTGAGAGGGAGTAGATAGAATCAGGGGTAATGGTATTACAACTAAGTAAAGGCAACTACCGAGGCATGAGGAAGGACCTGGGTAGAATTGACTGGGAGCCTGGGAGGAAAGAGTGGAACAGAAATGGCAGGAGTTTCTTGGAGTAATTCAGGAGGCGCAGCAGAGATTCGTCTCCAGGAAAAGAATAATGGAACAGGGAGGGTGAGGCCACCGTGGCTGACCAGGGAAGTCCAAGATAGCATAAAAGCAAAAGAGCAAGCATATAATGTGGTGAAGGGCAGTGGGAAATTTACAAAGACCAACAGAGGGCAACAAACAAAGAAATAAGGAGGGAGAAGATTAAATATAAGGGTAAGCTAGCCAGTAATATAAAGGAAGACTGTAAGAGTTTCTTCAAATGTAAAAAGTGCAAAAGTGGACATTGGGCTGCTGGAAAATGACGCTGGAGAGATAATAGTGGGAACAAGGAAAAGCCTGAAGAACTGAATAATTACTTTACGTCAGTCTTCAGTGGAAGACACGAGTAATATCCCAAAAATTTGAGAATGAGGGGGGCAGTGCTGAATATGGTGGCCATCACCAAGGAGAAGGTGCCAGAAAAACTGAATGGCCTAAAGGTGGATGAATCACCTGGACCATTTGGGCTACACCCCAGATTCTAAGGGAGATAGCTGAAGAGAGAGTTGTAACATTAGTGGTAATCTTTCAGGAATCGCGAGGGTCCGATCGGGTCCCAGAGGACTGGAAAATCACTAATGTGACACCCCTATTTAAAAAGGGAGTAAGGCAAAAGACAGAAAATTACAGACCAATTTGCCTAACCTCGGTCGTGCGTCAAATCCTGGAACCTATTGTGAAGGATGAGTGTATGGTAAAATAGGGCAAAGTCAGCATGGTTTCATCAAGGGGCAATCATGCCTGACAAATCTGGTAGAATTCTTTGAGGAAGTAATGAGCATGTTAGACCAAGGAGAGCCAATGTATGTTATCTATCTGGACTTCAAGAAGGTGTTTGACAAGGTGCCCGACAGGAGGCTACTGAGTTAGATAAGGGCCCATGGTGCTAGAGGCAAGGTGCTAGCATGGTTAAAAGTCTAGCTGTCTGGCAGAGGGGAATAAAAGGGTCTGTCTCAATGGCTACCTGTGATAAGTTGTGTTCTGCAAGGCTTAGTGTTGGGGCCAAAACTTTTCGCTTTGTGCATTAATGATCTAGATGAAGGAACTGAGGGCATTCTGGCTAAATTTGCAGATGATACAAGTATAGGTAGAGGGACAGTTAGTATTGTGGAGGTGAGAAGACTGCAGAAGGATTTGGACAGGTTAAGAGAGTGGGCAAAGAAGTGGCAAATAAGAGTACAACGTGGGAACGTGTAAGGTCATGCACTTTGATAGGAGGAATAAAGGCATGGATTAATCTCTAAATGGAAGAAAATTGAGAAGTTTGAAGTGGAAAGAGACTTGGGAGTTCTAGTGCAGGATTCTCTCTAGGTAAACTTGCAGATTGTATTTGTCTTCCTAACTGATTCAATGATGGAATTTATTTTGAGAGGACTTGAATGTAAAAGCAGGAATGTACTTCTGATGCTCTAAGGCTTTGCCCAGACCATATTTGCAGTATTGTGTGAAGGTTTGGGCCCCATTTCTCAGGAAGAATGTACTGGCCCTGAACCATGTTCAGAGGAAGTTCACGAGAATGGTCCCTGGAATGAAAAGCTTAACACGTGAGGCACGTTTGACTCTGGGTCTATACTCGATGAGGGAAAGTTTAGAAAGATGAGGGAGATCTAACTGAAACTTACAGAATACTAAATGGCCTGGACAGAGTAGATGTTGGGAAGATGTTTCCATTGATTTGGAGAGACTAGGACCCGAGGGCACAGCCTTGGAGTAAAGGGAAGACATTTTACAATGGAGATAAGGAGCAACTTCTTCAGCCAGAGTGTGGTTGAATCAATGGAATTCATTGCCATAGAAGCTGTGGAGGCCAGGTAATTGAGTGTATTTAAGACTGAAGTGGGTTCTTTAAGGTCAAGGTGATCAAGGGTTTTGGGAGAAAGCAGGAGAATGGGGTTGAGAAACTTGACAGTCATGATTTATTAGGTTCCCTTCTTGAGATTCTTATACATTTGATGCAACTGAAATACGCCAACTTCTGTGAACAGCCACAATTTATTTCAGCAAGTAGAATCTTTTGAAGGATCTAATAACACTCTCTTAGCGATGCTTGTGGGGTGTGTCATGTGAGGCTGTCCCAACAAGAGAACAGTTAGGAGAAAGTGCGGACTGCAGATGCTGGAGATCAGAGTTGAAAAATGTGGTGCTGGAAAAGCGCAGCAGACCAGGCAGCATCCAAGGAGCAGGAGAATCAACGTTTCGGGCATAAGCCCTTCTTCAGGAATGAGGCTGGTGTGCCAAGCGGGT
>NC_057716.1:102371998-102373381 GCF_004010195.1 Chiloscyllium plagiosum
GTTGGGTTGGTTGGTGCGGGTGTCCCAGAGGTGTTCCCTGAAACGTTCTGCAAGTAGGCGGCCTGTCTCCCCAATGTAGAGGAGACCACATCGGGTGCAGCGGTTACAGTAAATGATGTGTGTGAAGGTGAAGGTGAATTTGCGACGGGTATGGAAGGATTAGATTAGATTACTCACAGTGTGGAAACAGGCCCTTTGGCCCAACAAGTCCACACCGACCCGCCGAAGCACAACCCACCCAGACCCATTCCCCTACATTTACCCCTACCCCTAACACTACGGGCAATTTAGCATGGCCAATTCACCTAACCTGCACGTTTTTGGACTGTGGGAGGAAACTGAAGCACCTGGAGGAAACCCACGCAGTCACGGGGAGAATATGCAAACTCCACACAGTCAGTTGCCTGAGGCGGGAATTGAATCCGGGTCTCTGGCACTGTGAGGCAGCAGTGCTAGCAAGCATGCCGCCCAGTGGGATCCATTGGGGCCTTGGAGGGAGGTAAGGGGGGAGGTGTGGGCACAAGTTTTGCACTTCTTGCAGTTGCAGGGGAAGGTGCCAGGAGTGGTGGTTGGGTTGGTGGGGGGTGTGGACCTGACGAGGGAGTCGCGGAGGGAGTGGTCTCTCCGGAACGCTGATAGGGTGGGGAGGGAAATATATCCCTGGTGGTGGGGTCTGTTTGGACTCCTCCCACTCTGCCCCCTGTAAAAACGCCATCCCATATTCCCAATTCCTTCGCCTCCGCCGCATCTGCTCCCAGGAGGACCAATTCCACTACCGAGCAGCCCACATGGTCTCCTTCTTCAAAGATCGCAATTTCCCCTCCGACGTGGTCGACGATGCTCTCCACCGCATCTCCTCCACTTCCCGCACCTCCGCCCTTGAACCCCGCCCCTACAATCGCCACCAGGACAGAACCCCACTGGTCCTCACCTACCACCCCACCAACCTCCGGATACATCGTATCATCCTCCGTCATTTCCGCCACCTCCAAACAGACCCCACCACCAGGCATATATTCACCTGTGCCTCCACACACATTTACTGTATTCGCTGCACCCGATGTGGTCTCCTCTACATTGGGGAGACAGGCCGCCAACTTGTGGAACGTTTCAGGGAACACCTCTGGGACACCCGCACCAACCAAGCCAACCGCCCCGTGGCTGAACACTTTAACTCCCCCTCCCACTCCGCCAAGGACATGCAGGTCCTTGGCCTCCTCCATCACCAGACCCTGGCCACATGAAGCCTGGAGGAAGAGCGTCTCATCTTCTGCCTAGGAACCCTCCAACCACACGGATGAATGTAGATTTCTCCAGCTTCCTCATTTCCCCTCCTCCCACCTTATCTCAGTCCCAGCCCCTGGATTCAGCACCGCCCTTTTG